>NC_065923.1:44746078-44914233 GCF_024586455.1 Bactrocera neohumeralis | reverse complement strand
TACTCATCACAATTATATTACTAATTTGAAATAAACGCTACAGAAGCTCGCATAACAGCTCACGAACCCTTAAAATTGATAAAAGAGATAAATGTACTTTCGACTGCACTTTTCATTTATTTAAAAGTATTCTGTTGTAAAGAATGTCTAAGAGTTTATTGCTGCTCACCATATGTGCTCTTGAAGACTCTCGACAGATTGTGTAATTGGACACATATATTTTAATACCTCTTCGGAGTTGAACAAGTTAAAATAATTGGATTAATTAAGTCAATATCGTAAGCCTCTTATCTTCCTTCTACTTCTTGCGTTGCTGCTATAATCGCACTTGTACTGAAAGCAATTGCAATTCCGTTTGCAATAATCATCACTTATTCATTTTCAATTCCATCTCATGAACTGCACGTACCCTGCGATATGGTACTGCCATTATTTTCCTCTTAGTTGAGACTGAAAGAGCAAACTTAAAAATTTTACCGCCTGCAATATTGGAAGCATGTTACGTTTATTGTGATGTTCTGTTGCGTGCATTTAAAAAAAAAATTATATTGACTTTTAATGGAAGAAAATAATAGTTTGAAGTGATAACTTCAGAATGAATAATAATAAGAAAAAATTACAAAAGACGGTTAGGTTTACGAACCGTCCGTCTGTTCGAGTGAACATCTGGAGTAAAAATTAATATAAATCTAGCCAATACATCACTTCTACTTCATATACCTAATATACATTTTTCAAATTTAGATTGGCTTTATGCCTTATACATACATAAAGTAGTTCCATGATTTTCGTTTTTCTTATAAACCTTATCGTTCGGTGTGTGTATATGACTATAAAATATCTTTAAAATTTGTTCTGGAGTATACCTGAGCAACGTCCTAATTAATAATAAATTAATTGCCGGCAATATACCCTGCATATTGATATCATCGGCCTCAACACCCGTGCCGTTAGTTCTGCTTTCTCCAGGCTGGACAAGGAGCACAGAAAATGGGTCTGGCAGTGAACGAGGGCAAAACGAAATATCTCCTGTCATCAAACAAACAGTCGTCCTTTGAAGTTGTAGATAATTTCACTGTCTATCTTGGAACTTTGAGCGTAAGTACCACCATAATTTCGTCTATCTTGGAACCAGCGTAAATTGCTCTTGCTAAAAATGTGCTACTTCGGATATCCAACGCAGGCAATTGAAAAGTAAAGACCTCTTTCGACGAACAAAAGCTACACTTTATAAGTCGCTCATAATTCCCGTCCTGCTATATGGTGCAGAGGCTTGGGCGATGACAGCAACCGATGAGTCGACGTTACGAGTTTTCGAGAGAAAAATTCTGCGAAAGATTTATGGTCCTTTGCGCATTGGCCACGGCGAATATCGCATTCGATGGAACGATGAGCTGTACGAGATATACGACGACATTAACATAGTTCAGCGAATTAAAAGACAGCGGCTACGCTGCCTAGGTCATGTTGTCCGGATGGACGAAAACCCTCCAGCTCTGAAAGTAGTCGACGCAATACCCGCCGGGGAAGCAGAGGAAGAGGAAGACCTCCACTCCGTTGGAAGGACCAAGTGGAGAAGGACCTGGCTTCGCTTGGAATATCCCACAGCGCCACGTAGCGAAATGGCGCGCTGTTGTTAACTCGGCTATAATCGCGTAAGCGGTGTCTACGCCAATTAAGAAGAAGAAGAATGTACCCCATATGATGATTTCCGACTTTCCACCTGACTGTAAGCTGTTCAGGTTGGTTAAAATGGGATATTTTACTGAAATTAAATGGACGAGTTTTCTAGAAAATTATGTGAAATATGAAAATTATTAAAATTGGTCTAGACATTGGCCTACACTACATATCCTTACTACTTATTTTCCTTATAAAGAATTTATACCACATAGTTCACATTTAAGGATATTTTTAATATAACTTTTGTTGACGCCATTTAAATATATTAATAGTACATAACGTTCAATACTAGTTAATAAAATACCTACCTGGATCATTCCTTCACGGTTTCGTTGAATAATGAGAACTTTGCAAGATTTTCGTAAAGATGTCTTAGAATCTAAATATTTTTCAGAATAACGAGCGACAAAAAATAAATAACTTTTTGACCCTTCCTTATTTTAACAGATACATATGCAAGCGAATGATTATATTATATTAATCCACAGAGTTAACACATCACTTCTATTGGAATAATTGCATAAGTTCATTATACATTGGTATTACAAACGGCTACTGCCATAATTCCGCAGTGCAGGAAATAAACATAAAGGTATGAGTCTTTCAAGTTCGTATTAGTTGTTGAAATTTCAGATCGGTATATTAATTTTCATATAAAACAAGTAAGGAAGTGCTAAGTTCGGGTGTAAACGATTATTTAATACTCTTGCAACTTACAAGGATTAAAGCCAGAGAATAACTTTCAGGTACATAAGGCCTGATAGTTATATGGGGTATAGGACGGATTTTCACACGATTTTATTAATTCTATGCATAAATATGCACCGTTATAAGAAAAATACGCACTTTCAACTTTATCACATATCGGACGATATTTGCGGTATAAAGTATATGGGAGCTAAGGGAAGTATTAATCCGAATCAACCCATTTATAGCACACAGACATTCTATTACTAGGAAAGGATTCTCTCAGAATTTCAATTATATGGATGGACTTTCAGACGGTCAGATAGACAGTCACTCAGATTTCAGCTCGTCTCGTCATCCTGATCATTTATATATATTGTAAACATAGCCCTGTATCTATCTCGATGAGTTTTAAGTGATACATCCAACCGTTAGGTGAACAAAGCTATTTTACTTTGTAGCAGCAGATTGCAAGAGTATAAAAAGAAATGTCAACGATTACTAAATTAGGCTCAAATTAAGAAAGACAATTGATTTTTCTTTTCTGAAATATTGGCCTTTAGGCAGGTAAAGTCATGAGTAGCCACCTTGACTAACTTTAGAAAATTTCTGATTTTCTTGAGTGGAATTTAAAGACCAGATACATAGCAATATGTATAAGGCACTATCGTTACATACCGCAAAGGGAATTATAGCTTCGTAAAATAATCGTTGATTAATTAATACCAAAAATTAATCGGTCCAAATATAATACCAAGGATTGTTGAATGGAATCACAAAACACCGTTAATGAGCTTAAAGAGTGATTAAACGTAAATCTTTCCTAATATATTTCATGATATAACTTAAAAGTTATATATTGTTTAATGTCTTTAATAGTGAAATGTCAGATATTTACAGATATTTCTTATTTTTGTTTGGGTACACGTCTTAATGTAGTTTGCCGTTTTAAGGATCTTGAGTGAAGAGAAATTTACATGCGCGATTTTCGAATACGCACAAAAAATTGAGATAAGGAAATGAACATGCTTAAGAAAAAACGGAAAATGGCGTAGCGTAATAACGCCACTGGCTTAATTGCATTGTACTGGTTAGACAAAAAAAGAATATGCATGCATGCCAACAAGCTCATTGTCGCATAAGATAAATGTAAAACATTTATGGGTATGGGTGATAGTTACGAGGTAACGAAATTGCAATCTGACATACCAAGTCATTGAACTGATAAGTCCGAAATGTTCACTTTGGGAAAGAAAGAAAAGCTGAGCGAACTGATAAATATTATTTTGTATATCGTGTGAGTATGGAATACGAAAGAATATGATTTATCAGTTAGTGTTTATAAGCTCTTGTGCTTATACAATATACGTTGCAATAAACAAATTAGTAAATAAGTTCCCTTACAAAATGTAGTTAGACAACTATTAGAACAGTTGAAACTGCAGGAGATCGCCCACTTTCAGGTAAGATGGAGCGACCTCTGCACTAAAACTGTGTGAAAATGAGGAAATTTTGAATAACAACATGTCCATTTGTATCTAAACCACTAAAGCTACACAAAAATAAAAAACAAATTAGAAAAAAAAATAATATAAGTTCTCCTGCCTGCAGTATGAAAATGTATGATAACCCCGACCACTATTCATATTACGGAACTGATAAAAATTACAAAAGCGATAAGTCGATAACTAAGCACGGCAGACACATTAAATTTTACGCCGGTGTCAAAATTGGACAATGGATATGGCACCGCCCACTTTCAGGTAAAATCATATATCTCGGGACCAGCTCGACCGATTTTAAAATTCACCACATGTCATTTCTTTGATATTCTTATTTTACTGTGTGAAAATGAGGGAAATCGGTCTATAACCACTCCAACTTCCCATATAACAAAATTTTAAACTCCATTTGTATCTTCCGCTTTCCACTATACAAATCAAGAAGCAGGTTATACTAAAACGAGATAATATTCTACACAAAAATTACTTTTGAAGTATGTCATCTTATGACCAAAAATTCTCCAAGTCGAACCAAAACTCTTCAAGCTACTAAATGCATAATGTAGGCCCCATTGCCTATAGTTGACCTGTTATCACAAATATCGGTCAATGTTTGAGTCTATGCGTTACATATGGGTTGAATCGGGCTAATACTTCCCTTAGCCCCCATATACCTTATATGGCTGGCGACTTTATACAGCATATATCGGCGAATATATTCATACATTTGGTAGAGCGTGTTTTTCTTATAACGGAATAAAATCAGGTTAATACTTGCCTTAGAACCCTTAGAACTAACAAGCCTTATATAACTGATGGTATTATACCGGCTTTAATTTTAGCAAGAGCATACAATGTGCGGTTACTCCCGAACTTGGACTTTTAAAACATGTTTTAAAATTTATACTTGCTAGTTTTCAACAAATATATGTCTAGTACTTTATGCTGATTTCTGTCAAAGCAATCGATGTCCCTCAAACCATTTAAAAAATGTAGTCGTCAGAGGAAAATTGCAGTTAATATTTAATATACAAACTATTTTTAGTACATATTACTTAAATACGATTTTCATTTTCAGTAACTTTTTAGTACAGTGAAAATAATAATTACCAAATAAATCGTATAAAATATTTGTAAATATTATAGCTAAACTTTCGTTTTTATGAACATATACAAGTATGTAAGTATGTGGTACATACTGATATATAAGAGTCTTAAACAACGCTGTGGTTTACTTGAATTATTTTAAACTCCTCTATTTTGTGAGCAATTGCTTTAATTTTAAAATATGCGTTAGTTGCCAATATAGCAAACTTAGCGTACAATTTAATTATAAAGTTCGAAAGAGCGTCAAGAGCCACAACATGCTTGTGGCCAACCTAAACTACACTAGCTTAAAGTTAAAAGATAAACAACTTAGCGTAAGAAGTGGTGAGTGTGTAAAACCGGAATGTATTTTTGATATGTACATATGTATATGTAGCTGCTTTGATCTTTTAAATGATGTTCGAGGATGTACAATAAATGTTTAATGCCTTTGAAGAAGCAAGTAAACGTAAATATGCACATCACTGATTAGCAAAGTGAATGAAAAATAAGTATATGTGAATAATGTTGTCAAATATAAGGATTTATAATTAATTAATTTACTTCATTGATCCTCTAGCATGATCTAAATTTATATCTAATTTAGGAAACGTAGAGCCTTGAGGCAGCAAAAACAAAAAAATACGTTAATCCCAATGTTACGTCTAAATATTGCGTCCAGTTTCGAGTTTTTTGTTAGTTTATGGAAAACGGCAAAAGTAGTAAATGACCTCAAAATTAAAAAAAAAAACATTTTCGAAGTTTTATTGGAAATTTTCGCGGTTATACTTTTTTTTACAAATAATTGTCAAATACTGCATTTTTCCCCTATTACCACTCACATAATATAAAAATAATAATGATAAAAATAAATCCACAACCTATTGTGCATTGCGCTTGGGAAATCTCTGACAGCAGAATACTGTAGACTTTTCAGAGGATTGTTTATATGAGTAAGCATTTTTACATAATTGACCCGGCTACATATTTGAATGTACAAAAGATGAAAAGCTACGATTATCAGCTTCCGCCTGCTTAATGAAACTATGAAACATTGAAAGTAAATAAAATCATAAATATGGAGATTGCAAATTACACAAACTTATTCATATGACGAGAAGTTGCACGTATTTTGCCGCTGGAGCTTAAGGCCCGTCCAATTACCTCTCTGTAAGGCGGGTATATGACGGCAAACAAGTAAAAACAAGTAATTGACAGCGAAAAGCCGGTTACTTTATGTACATAGCCAATGGAGAAGCACAGAAATGAAAACTATTTACGGTCGGATTTATCGATAAGTGATGGCAACATATCAGATTGAAGTATAAGGGACCATAAAATTCTTTGTAAAACTTTCGTACTTTTTATACACTGATAAATTTATGCAATGGAATATACAGTTTTTGGATCTCTGAGTAGAAACTTTTACTAGATTCTTGTTGTGCTAATGGAATTGTTGCTTCATTGTTTCTTCCTCTAAAATATGCTTTGCATTCTTTGATTAAGTTTCAAAATATTCAGATTCACTTTTATTATAAAAAGCTAACGTTTTTCGCTTTTTTTTCCGCTTCTTCTTATGAATTTCAGTTGGACAAGCTCCAAAATAAAGTATTTAAAATAATTATCTCAAATACGCTCAAGCAAGCCAACATATTTTCATGAATGTAATTTTATGATTATGCGAATATATCAATTATGACTTACAATTCCATATGCATTTGCAAAAAACTTGCAGATAAAAATTACTGGGAATATGCATAAGTTGCCTCAGTTAGTAATAGAGCTTTGTTTATAGGTATATACCTTAACTGTCTTCATAACAATTGTTATAAACTCAATTCCTCACAGGACTTTAATGAGGGATGTGTTTATACTAGCAAAAAATCATTCAGATATTTTTTAGCTGAAATGTAATTAACGCAACAAAATATTCCCCTAAAATCCTCCATAAAGGTTAGTTAGTATTTATTATTAAAATAATACCAAATATAAATTTTACTTTTCCTGCTGCAGACTAAAAGAAAATTTTTTGCAAAAACTCGATCAAACCCACTTTTATTTTCCTAGTAAAGACCGCTGAGTTTCAAATACAGTTGAAGAGTTTGCCTTATATTTAAAATGTATTTCTCCATACGCTAAAATTGAAATCAAGGGCGGAGCATAGTTGGCGTTACTTTTTTTCCAGCGCCATTGCATTAGTTTTAAAGTTTTTTGCTGGTAATTTCGAGGGCGTATACGTAAAATTCTGTTATTGTTGCCAAGTTTGCACATTTTTGTACACATTTTGTATAAAAAATTTCGAAAGCAAAAGTACGTCTATTATTACTTGTACACAAGACTAAGTTTTACGCTTTGCATTCATTGCCGCGATAAGTGCAACAATATACTATATAAGGAAGTTTTCAACCGATTTTATCTATTTTTGTCGCAGCGATGTACCGTTATTAGAAAAACACACTTCATCTATTTTATAAAAATAACTCACACAATTGCCGATATATGCGGTATAAGGTCAACTGGACATTCGAAAATCCTTATATTATATATATGAGGGCTAAAAAGTTCGTCAATTCAACCCATTTTTTAAATACAGGCATAATATTTTTTGAGAAGAATGTTCTCTGAATTTCTATAATATTTCCAATAGATTTACTTATATTACGTTAAAAAGTTCGCCATTGAAACTTTAATCCCCATTATTCGGTACTTGAGACTTGAAAATTCTCATCTGATTTGCACACTTTTTGTCATGATACTTACATTCGACACATTCATTGATGCTCGATGGAAAAATAAGATAGAATTAAAAATTGTGTTATATGGGAAGTAGGCGCGGTAGTAGTCCGATTTCGTTTATTATCTAAATTTGAACCATATCAGTCCTGCTATATAGCAGAAAATTTTAACGGTGCCTTCGTCCATTGGGGGAATCGGGCGGTTTCATCCAATTTTTCAGTGTCGATAGGAGTTCTTAAGCGATTTGGTTTGAGCGAATTTGAATATAGTAAATCATTTAGGAGATATGTATTTGAAAGCTCTTAGAAGGTGAGACCACGCCAAATTTTTTCTAATCTTTAGGCCACTGGTGCCCTTTGCTTCTGCGATCCTCTGTGCCAAATTTCAGTTTTATATCATAATTTAGTGCTCTTTATAAAATTTCATTTAACGCCATTTTGTGGGCGTGACAAGGTTCCGTTACTCGTATCTATGTACTAATTCTCGCTGTTTTGCCGAGGGACACATGTAAAAGATCAGTTTCAAGTTTCGGAGAGAGATATGCAGCTGTGAGAACTTTTAATTATTTATAAATTTTTAGTTGAAAAGGGAAAAGTTATGATTATAATTTCAAATTATAATTTGTTCAAAATTTTTGGTTCCCCTACTAATCGCATTTTTCCATATACGTTATATTATTGAATACAACTGTTGCCTTATCCTGAAGATTACGTTTCGTTGTTTGTTTCAATCTACAATGCAATATCATACATTTTACGTTTTGGTTTATTCCAGTATAAATAAAAATATAAGAGATAGGTACGGCGAAATTTTGAATTATTGTCCTTATATATTTGTAGTTTTTGTTGACCCACATCTGTACTAAATTGCTGAACATTTACATAAATTAATCCATTTCGAGATGCCCTACTTGTTTTTAAAGAAAAAACACAGAAACTTCAAGTTTAATGGGGAAGATTTATTTATGCTCCTTCAAATGAATATTCTTTGGTATTTATTATTTGAAGATTATCTCTTTCAAAGGCTGGCAACGTCTACGCCTTAGATGGTCTGTGAGTTGAGTTCTTTTCCATTATTCATTCAAGCAATTCGACTCATAACTTGCAACCGACACGCGTCATGTTTTGCTATAAGGCCTAAATTGAAGTGGGATTGTCCGGATAGACTTTAGATTTTACTTATCCCCACCGGAAAAAATCTAACGGTGTGATATTACACGATCTTGGTGGCCAATCGTCCGGCCCAACGTGATTATCTGCACACAGAACTTATCTTTCAATAACTCCTTTGATTGATGCGATATGTGGGAAGTGGTGCCGTCTTGTTGAAGCCAAATGTCGCTGAGATCACGAGTTTAAAATAATCGGTTATCATGACACGACAACGATCGCGATTCGCGATCGAAAAAGTCGGATCCTCTTGGAACCCAAAAAGCGGGGCGATGGCCCTTTTGAAGGTTGAACGGCTTCAGTTCTCGCACATGCTATATTTTGTACGTTTTCAATTTAAGATCTTAAGTCTTTCCATGATGAAATGCCGAACAAAAATAACATCACAGCTTGACACAACCCACACATGATCTGTCAAGAAAATGCTATTGAGAACAGTACCTCAACTTGGATCACCCGTTATAAGCCTTAGCTAAATTTTAACACATTAAAAATATATTTTGAAAAAGCATTAGAAGAATGAAGGGCATTAGGTAAGAGAAAGAAATGTTAAAAACATTAGTCTTCTCTTGAGGAAGCGAGAAATTTTACGGAGATTAATCTCCGAACTTTTCAGCATTGAGAAAGCTAACTACATATGTTTAAATCAACCATACTTATGTAGTACTAGTTCGTTTTAACATTTTTTTATGCACAGCACCTTAGGAAGACAAGAAAAATATTCTGTGATATGGCTTTTTATAGGAATTATAGTTGTGAGCGTTTTCTCAATAAATTACAGACGCTAATACCATAGTTGATTTACTTATCAGCTAGTCTTCGATAACCAATAAGAAAACATTCCTAAATAAAATAATTTATTAATTTTTAGCTTTATATGGAGGTTTATGCATTATGTGAAGATCATTATACCAACCATGACGCAAGTTTCCTATTCATACCCCAGATCGGCCAGATTAATTTTTTAGCAGATAAAGTAGCCCTTTTTCTAGGAAAATACAATGTATTCTTCAATGTTCATTAATTGAATTTTTCCTAACTATATAGAATCAGGTATAGTATATACTTACACAGTTATTTCTCGCATTGTTTATTGTGGCAATATCTTTCATTTTCTGATTTCAAATATTGCATCTTAATGGTAAGAAATCGCATATGGTAAGGTAGATTTAACAATAGCACTATTAAGACATTCTTGTTCCAGTTGCAATTCAACAAATTCATTTCCTGTAAATCTTACACAGCAAAAGTGTGCACATATACATAAGTATGTATATTAGATACTACAACAATGCGCCCCATTATAGCATCATGCTGGTTGTAAAGCGGGTATGGAGTTATCATACTGAAGCATATTGCAATTTGCCCCTTGGGAGGCAGTTGACCATGTGCATTTATTTATACTCGATGTGTGAATGTGAGCACAAATTACAATGTAGCGCTTTTTCCGTCACAATGCGGTTTACATATGCATGTTTTACGTCGATTTTTCTCTTGTGTGTTCTTAATTTATTGACTCAGTGAATGCTCGCATATATGTATATATGTACTTACAAGTACATATGTGGCTGTAAGTTCATCTTTGCATTTACTGGCATTTCTTTAGGCTATATTTTTCCATGCACATTAACTCCGACAATTTCAGTAGTAAAAGTATTTATTTATG
Source organism: Bactrocera neohumeralis (assembly GCF_024586455.1). Lineage (NCBI taxonomy): Eukaryota > Metazoa > Arthropoda > Insecta > Diptera > Tephritidae > Bactrocera > Bactrocera neohumeralis. The sequence goes on along the minus strand of NC_065923.1, from coordinate 44,903,704 downwards.
TGCAGTAGTGTAAAACCGCAGAAATACAATGTTCACAAATTGTACTGTACATGAATGTAAATTGTGATACATATAAAATGAAAGGTAATAAGAAAAGCCCTCGCAATCTCCAAAAATTACAGCAATTGTGTCATCCGTGATGAATATATTGTTGGCGGCTTGGACTTTTTTGTGTCCACAATAATTTTAATAAGTAATAATATGTAGGTCAGGATTTTAACTTTTTTCATGGTGTGCTTAGGCTTTCGTTCACCAAGCCCTATTCAAATATTATTGAGATGGGGAAATAAATGCAAATTCACATCTCGATTAGCTTTAGATGCTAGAAACAACCGTGAAGTGTGAACAAAACTAGTATATAATACTCCATAGGGCATGTTGTGAGAGTATAATTATACTCTTTTTTATCATTACGATATGTACTATGGTACTCATGTTACGCGGTGCATTTTCGGGAAATTATTAATCAAAAAACTCGCGATTAAACAGAAACACTTTCCAGCAACCAAATTGTTACTTTCATAGTTTGCAATTTTGAGTAGTGGGGTCGGGTAAAGGTGATGAAGCCGTTTTACCTACACTAAAATATGTAATTTGTTTGCTTTGCTATCTCTTTACTACCCGATATCATATTTCCTATCTAATGAATTGTCAAACCGTAAGCACGATAGTATATTGAGAAATCGAAGCTTAGACATGGTAGCCCTAAATATATCTCTGCCTGTTCCATCAGTAGCAAATATAGCATCTGTGGATTCTCGATTAGATTTAAAAACAGATGAATAGAGTAGTAGGCCTAAAAACGCTCGCAATTCTATTATATCCAAAGATTTCGCTTCAACTTTATTTGTAAGCTGAAATATTTCTGCTAATTTCTTGTTGGTGTGTTCAATGATTATATTCTCAATGCTGTCATCAAAAAACGTGACCAATATTGACACATCATGCTTTCGCGCTCACCTTGATTACGTGTACAACCTATTAAAGGTGGCAATCTCACAAACCAAACTACCAAACCTTTGTGGTGGTTGCGCCGACCACTTAAAGCGACTTTTCCGTAGTAATAAACTCTTTCAGAACTATTATTATTTATTATTTCAACCTCATCCACTTCAATGCTTTCTAAATCTTCCACTTCTCCTGTAAGCACTGTTGGGTTTATTTCCTCTTCATTATCTCTTTCTGATATTTCGGAGTTACTGTCACAGCAAGTTTCAGTGCAAAAATTTGGATCGATGTCTTCGTCATCGAATTCACTTACATTATCATAAATTTCGTCATCGTAAAAGTCATCATCTCCCAAAATTCTGGTAATCTCCTCTGTGTTTATTTTTTTTGAATGTGCCATTTTTTACTATATAATTGAAATTATATATTTCAATTTACTTAACATTTAAGGGCTATTTTATGAAAAGTTGTTTGCTAACATTTTTCATAAAAAAGCTACACTAACGTTGATGTGTAGTGGTTTTTTTTCTATGAGATACTTACGGTAACTAAGATGTGGTAGTAAAATATTTTCTATCCAAAAATTTTTCCGTGTTACTCTTCGTTGCCACGAGCGAAACAATACTGACAATAAGAGTGGAACAAAATGTGAGAGTACTGAGAGTATAAAGTTATGAGAGCGAAATGGAGCGAAGTTATGAGAAAATCAAAACACAAGGTGCAAAATTTACTACCACGTCATAAGTTAAAGGTTAAGATACATGGATATATATGATAATATTATAATAATATGACACCAATAGAACTCATAGTTGGTAACATGCTAAGATTTAGGTATAATTCCGCCTGTATGTAATACCTGTGACCCATATTGAGAACAATAATAAAATGTGCTTTCAAATCAGTCTCAATCGACTTAAGTAGAGGAATTCATTATGCGACTCCAATTTCTGATAATTAAAATAACTTCTAATTGCTTATATTTACTTTCCATGTGTCCATTTCAGATAGTCCATACTTAATATAAAATAAAATAATTAAGCATTATATATTTCCAAAACTCCTTCATTATTTTGGATAAGTATTATCTAAAATTTTAATAATATCTGGAATCAAATTATAAAAAACAAAAATATACCAATATATTTTCAATAATTTTTTATTGCCTTTTTAATTGTTATTCACGCCTTACTCAAATCTGTTAACCTAGTAAATATAAAGTTCTCCGACGAAAAATGCCAATGAATATTAAACTTTTACGTTACCTTTCGCAGTCACTAATTTCAAATTACTTTGTAGTTCTACAAATTAAAATTGAACAATTTCAAAATAAAGTTCGGCAGATAATTTCTACCTTACTTCAACAGCCAACTGCAAGGACTAAAGCAACTTGACCTAACAGAGTGAAAAGCAATAGAAAATAGTGCCTCTTGCAATGGCTGTCGCAGAAAATTTAGCAATGATACATTCTAGTTAGGAAAATTCACGTACTAATTTGTTAATTAAATATAAATAAAACTTTTCCGCCTACGAAATAATAGAAGCCGTGGATATTGTTTAACTTTTGCCCATATATCTCTCTTTTTATGTGAAATACGAGATTGTGTGATTTCACCTAAAATGAAAACCCCTCATACCATTTCGGAGGTAAAATTTAATGTCTCTGGCGTATTTAGTAATTGACTTATTGCACTTTTAGTGGTTTTGTACAAAACCATTATATGGTTCTGGTCTCATCGATTTTCACACTGTCGATAGGCATTTTTATAATATTTGGTTGTAGTAACTTTAATAGTTTAGGAGATATGTGCGTTAAACTTATAAGACGTCGGACCATGCCCACTTTTTCAAACTTTTTCGCCCACAGGTGTCCCTTGATACTGCGATCCCTTATGCCAAATAAGAGATTTATATTTTAATTTCGTGCTTTGTTATGTTAAGTTAGGCACAAAGATACGCTGTTATAAGCAAAAAATAATAACTAAAATATTCACATATGTTAATGCGGTATAAAGTAAACCCAAAGTTTGAAAACTTTTATTTCCTCTTGTCACGCCACTGAAATACGCATTTGAGCTTATTTTCCGACAGAAAATACGACTCGGTGTGGTCGAAGAGCAACAACCATCGGAGACGAGTCGACTGCTGAAAAATTACGATAATTTATTTTTGTATTTCTTTAATAATTGTTTTTCGTTTTTAATAAATTTAATTTGGTTACCATGAACGTTCATTTGTACTGCTCATGTGTATCGTGTCAATATTCAGAAGTGGAATCGTATCATCACGCTTAAATGATGCGTGACACTCTGATTCAATTAATTTTTTGTACACAGGCATATTGTTATCAAGAAAGTATTTATGCCGTATTTCACATAACTTTGTTATAAATACAAACATAACATGTCTCAGATATTCAGTGATAATTTCGATAAAATTATGTCCCCTGTAGAAACTGGGTTCCGCATATTCGCTATCTAGGGGCTTCAACAGTTGAAGTACAATTTTGAAAATTTTTGGTAATAAGGTGGCTACTTTAAGTGCACTATTCGATCAAAATTGTGCCTGACATGGGTTGTTGCTTTACTTGCATACCGGAAAGTGAAAAAAAAAAACAGATTTTTGTCTGTGGAAAGAAAGAGTGGTTGTAATCCGATTTCGCACATTTTTCCATTGGAATATAGTAATGTCAAGATAATATAACACAAAATTTTTTGTCGAAATCGGTGGAGTAGGGCTAAGATATTGGTTATCACCTTATTTTGGCTCCTACAAATCCTGCACGTACCATGTCGGTTGTAAAATTTATTGTCTCGGGCGTATTTATGTATTTATTGAGTTTTCACGGTTATAATAATTTTTAACGGAATGGGAGGGGTTACCATCTGATTTCAAAATTTTTTACTGTGCTGATTGGGGTGTATAAGTATGTTAATGACGTTTCGAGGGCATCAAGTTTCATTATTATATCTCTATTTTTCCTCAAGTTAAAGCTTGCATGGTTAGAAAGTCAACCAGCATTCATCTCGTTTTGTCATACTTAATTATCACTATCCCATAACATATTTGTATTTATTCTCCTTTAGTTAAAATTGTGACAAGTAATTTTATTTTGTTCATCAATTTTAATTATATTTAATCAATTCCTGACGAGCATTTAGGGAAGGAAAATCAAATGAACTTTCGCACTGTTTCTTTAATTTTAGTCTATTTTCTTAAGGCAGGCTTAAAATAGACAACGAAAAAGAGGGAACAATAAATTATTTATGTATGTACAGAGGGCATTATTCAATTGATGATCACTAATCGCTTCTTGACAATTTTTAATATATATGCAAATTGGCGTAAATTTCTTTCATTACACATTGTGTTCTTGTATTTACCGGTGCCATCCTCTGTTTAATGAGGTGTGCACAACTTTTCCTAATTATTTTGTTGCTGGTTTGTAGTCGTATATATATTCAAACATTTTTGTCTTTCCCTGGCTATTATTAGTATGGACCAATGACTTGTGACACGCGGGGCATTCGAAGTGTTTAATTAAACAGAATTTTAATTAAACTGTGTTTGACTGCAGTAATGTGTCGTTCCTTTGTCAGGGGTAGTAAACAAATGCGCAGGGATTATTTGAAAATCAATCGTTTAACGAAGTAAGAGTTTGAAGGCAGGTTAATTAGTTTTCTTTTTCTGCTATCAATTTTGTTGAACGTTGTATCTGCTTTATTTACTGTTAGAAAGTCATAAATATTCAATTTGCGTACGATTAAAAATTATTGTTTATATTAAGCGCTTGTTTGATTTGTTCAACAACCAAAAATTTTCGAAAAGTTTCACTTTTTGAAAAATACGGTTATGATAAGAAGCAACTAACCTTGCTGAATACAAAGTAAGTAATATGTAAACATGTTAAGCATGCAAACTTCTCAGAACTGCCTCTTGAACCTTACCAACATCATATATTCTGAGAGTAAAAGTGCTTTATGGTATGTATGGTACTCGTATATGTAATTAGTTGGGATAAAGATAAGTCTTATCTGCTCGTATTCGGTTTGACATACAAGGAAATGTTTATTTGCTTACGAAGTATGGAAGATAAAGGTCATAGGTGTTGGTGTTGATACATACAAACATACTATATGTCTATGTATTATTATTTATTTCCTATAAAATTCTGCGAATTTTTTGTTTGGTTTATTTAATTATTAATGTCGTAAGAAGTTTCTTTTGTACGCATCTACAAACACGTTTAGAGAACTTTGGTTTATATTTTACATAAAAACTCTTAATATCATTATTATATTTTCACTGCTTTGAAGTACGAATGAGCAATGAATTGAACCAGTTAGTTTGTTTAAGAATATTTGTCAATACGTCTATCGGTCTGCTCGTGGAAGCAGCTTCAGTGAAATTAATGCACCGATCACATAGCTCTCTGATGCACCTTTGCGACACCCGTCCAAGAATAACTGATTTAAATAAGGTCAATTTAAAAAAAATACATTTATCAATCCGTTACAATTAATTTAACATGGAAAATAAGATATACTAGGCTTAAGGGACATGCGCTTATTTATAATATTTGAAAAAGGGTCCCTCTTAGGCACTTCAAATAAATAATTATTGAATTTTTTCATGAAACCCGTTTAATAATTTTACGGAAATTGTACATATATTATGGTATCGAAACTTTTATTTTTACAATTTGGATTCACAAATTGAAAAACAATCGGCAGTTCAACACTTCGTAGTCAAACGTCTCTGTCCTTCTTTGTGCTTTTCTTCAGACTGAGCTTTTCAGCTTGTTGCATTGGGTGCTACAGCCCGAGTGTGCAGTTGAATTGAACGGCATTTGTATACTCAATGAAATTCAATTTAAGGGCGGAGCAATGTGAAAAGTTAGTCCTATATTTTTCAGCCCATCCTGTGAAGAAAGCAAAAATTTTATTTTCTTGGTTTTTGAAATGCGGGGCGTATACGCAACATACAATGATGTCTGCCAAGAAAGTTTTACCTTAAAATTGCAACATATTACAAAGAGCTTTTACTTGCACTTACTGGGAAATAAGACAATGCACATTTTAGCTGTCGCTTAAAAGGCTTCGTTACTCAATTTGATCCCATATACGATTTTTCCTAGGAACAAGTTTCGTTCAAAATTATTTTTGTAAACACAAGATATAATATTATAAAACATCTGATCACATGTTATAATTAATTAAATGATAACTTTCTAGTGTTTATTAAATGCAGTATTATAAAGAATGAAAGGGGGTTCTGTAAAGTAATTTGTTTCGAAACTCTATATAAATAAGATAAAGAGATGAAGAGATGAAGGACAAACATAAATTGTTACATATTTTGATTATATCCAAATATTTTGATACTGCAAAGGAGTGGAAAAGATTTTTATGAAGTAATCATTTCTTTTGTTGTGAGTTTCCTTTCATTAATGGGTAATTATTATTAGCACGCAAAAAGTTGAACAGTAGATTATTTTTCCAATAAATATTAAATTTTGATTAACTAAGGATCCGGTAGATCTCTAAAGGCGGAGAATAAAGCTCGAGTTATTAAAGTGACACTGATCTTCCTTAAATGAAATTTAGTCTCACAAAACCTCACCCTTTTTTAACAACATAATTGCGAAAACCATACAAAAGTTTCAATTGTAGAAACGTTTACGCAATATTAAAAATTTAAGTAAATAAACAAGTTAGAGTACGTATGGTAACTAATATGTCAGTTACATTGCGAATATCCTATAAAATTTAATTTTTCGTTGAAAGGATCCTCAACAATACTAATTGACCGCTGCATTCGATATTTTCGGAACATATGGGTAAATCGCATAGGGGAAAAGTGAAAAATAATTATTTTTTAATGAATTCCATCAAAACTCATTTCAATAACGCGTATATGAAATATGTTTACTCTGCAGTGTTGAAATCGGTTAAAAAACTAATAAGGGTATGCCTTTGAATGCCTTGCAATTAGCTTCGTAATATTTTAAATTAAGTTAAGTCTCAGTATAATTAACCGGATAAAAGGAGTTTAAGGGATAGAAGTATATTTCTTTGACCGAGGTAGCTCTTTGCATATTAAAGCTTTAATTAAATGCATTCGATCTTAATATTTGTAATTTCTTATTATCTATTTATCAACCAATTGCATTTATACTAATGATTGTATAATTATCATCGTATCTTATTTGATATACCCACTTAAAGTTGTGTGGGTAGCAATTACATTATTTTTTATTACATGAAAGATAAAATTGTGTTATAGTTTCCCACATGCTTTGCATGCGCTTTTACCTTAAAAGCTTTTATGCAATAAATTCATTTTAAATAGGAGTTCCTCTTTACACTGCATGGTGGAATGTACATTATGTTCATTTTACACACCACAGAGCTGAAGCTTCTATGTAGAAATAGTTCATTTTGTTTTTTTTTTTTGCATAGTGAAATACGTTTCTCAGAGGAATGTCAAAAAGATGTATGCATACTTTACCTCAGATATATTTAAATTAGTTACAATGCATTATAAGTCTTCCTTTGGTATACTTTAAAACGTTTTTTAAATATTTTTTGGAATTATCATAAAAGATATTGCAGTTTTCATTAACGTATAAATACATATATATATTGTTGGAAATGTCGTCAACAACATGCTGTTCTTAAAATTTCGACTATGTTTAAGAACAGCCACATTCGTAGCCATAATGGCAGAACTATCAATAAGTGGTCAATTGGTATACTACTGCAGTGCGACTGAAATAGTTTTAAATAAGATAATATGAATGCAAAGAAGTATGTAAGGACTAAGTCTGCTTATTGAAAATTACTTGCGACCAAACGAGTTCCATAATATTACATATATGGCATTTTTTGTTGCATTTTGCATAGTTCGAACTTTCCGATTTCGATAAAATATGCTTCGGTATGGCTCTCATGTTGAATCCAATTTCATAACGAAACCCCCCACCCTGTTATTCCCACGAAACCCACAAAATTCTTCCTGAAAGTCAATTCTGGGTTAGCTACAGTTCGTGCTGACTCATCACAATTGAATCACGACTGTGTTTGTTTAACTTTAATGTAAGTGAACTACTTTTTATCACTAATAACCATCCGCTTCAAAAATTGAACGATTTCACTGCAATTAAGCTGCGATTCGCCGATGAAAAATCAGTCAGTGAACTTTTTTGCGTTAACCGGTATGGCACCAATACATTGATTTTTTTTTATATCCATCAATATTTTAAAAGGGTTAAATATTTGTGTCATGTTTAGCTGCCGGTCAAAAAGGTACATTAAATTTAAAAATACCAAATTTCAATCTTGTATGCAGAAGATGCTTCTATACTCCATGCCGTATACATAACACTAATTTTTGTAAATTTTCATTGCATGTTTTAGTTAAACCTTTAAATTGACTGCCTATAAGGCGTTTTCAACATGTTGGTGAATCATTACTAGTTGGAATGAAAAAGTATTACGTGATAGTTAAAGTACAGAATATTGGTACTGGTAAAACTTGGTATACTAAAATCTTCTCGAACTATCAAGACAATTTTGTTAGTTAGATTGGAAATACTGGAATTTTGTATGGTATTAGTAAAATACAATCTAAGTATTTTATAATTCTTCTAAGATACCTCACAACGTGTTTATTTGAGCGGACCAATTTTCGAACCAGCGAACAAATTTGAAGATTCCTAAAATATTAGGTTTAAAAATTACTGATTAGAAACCGGTTTTAGACTCATTATCTCTAAAGCAACGTTGTTCAGAATAATTCGCAGAATATTTCCCGCATACGCTATTTGTTTTTTTGTCCCTCTTTAAATTAATCCGCTCTAATGTGAATACATATGAATTCCTTACAGACCAGATAAGCTAAATATTAGTGGGGCATCAATAATATAATAATAATTAGTAGTAGACTACTAATTTGAAGTTATGACCGCCGATATGCCGATACATTATACTTCTTTCATGAACTTTAAATAAATATATTTCCCTTAAAAAAGTAGTGCGAGTTCAATTTTATATGTAGGACACTGAGTCTGTCTCTACGATAAAGCCAGGCAAAACGAGCCTTAATTTGTATTTGCTATTATTGTGTATGTTATTTTACTATTATATGTTTACTATTTATGTAGGGTTGAAACTTGTAATAGCGACGCAAAACTTCTTAAGCCGTCTACCAAATAGTTTTTAATACGCAATGACCATCTTCAATTTGGAAAATTGTTGTCCGTGGCGTTTCATATTTATGATTTTCATAGCTGTAGAAGCATTTAATACAGCACTCCCTTCTGATCCCACCAGATACAGAGCATTGGCGTCGTCAATATTGGGCTTTGCGCTTGATTTTGCTGAGTTGCAAGGTTTCACATATAAATTTTTGTGTTTAGGGTTATTGTAATGGATTCATTTTCCAGTCACATTCCGATATAATAACGATTTTCTTTTGTACCATGGCAGCAGCATTTCTGACTTGTGAAATCTTCTTTTAGCGATTAATTCATTCAATTCTTTTGTTTGCGTTTGGCAGCCTCCATAGAGTAATACCTACAGTTCTTATTTTGAAACTCCTCCGCTTAGAAGGCTCTTAAATTTTCAACCCAAAACAAGAAAAAACGTTAGCTTCGGCTGCACCGACACAGGTGCATTTCTTTTAGTAACTATGTGTCCAGTTTGTTTGGAAGCTATATGCTATAGTAATCCGATATGAACAATTTGTTCCGATATTACATCGTTTCTATGCAGAATAACTCCTACCAAATTTCGTGAAGATATATCGTCAAATAAGGAAATTTCTCATGCAAGCATTTTATGGCAGCTATATGCTATAGTAATCCGATCCGAACAATTTCTTCGGAGATTACATTGTTGTCTTAGAAAACAATCTATACCAAATTTCGTGAAGATACATTGTCAAATGTGAAAGTTTTCCATACAAGCCCTTGATTCCGATCGTTCAGTTTATATGGCAGCTATATGTTATAATGCTCCGATATCGGCAGTTCCGACAAATGAGCAGCTTCTTGAAGAGAAAATGACGTTTGCAAAATTTCAAAACGATATCTTAAAAACTGAGGGACTATTTCGTATACATATATACAGACAGACGGAGAGACAGACGGACATGGCTAAATCGACTCAGCTCGACATACTGATCATTTATATATATACTTTATAGGTTCCGACCCTTCCTTCTGGGTCTTACAAACTTCGTGACAAACTTAATATACCCTGTACAGGGTATAATTACCACTTTAAAATCATGCAAACTACTGTTGGCACGTATGGCTAGAGTATATTCACCGAACCAAAATGCATTGATTTTCGTTTGTAGTACTTTTCTTGTTAAGATAGTGAAAAAGAGTTCATCGTAAAAATATTTTTTCGGATACAAAGAGTGAAATATTTGAGAGGAAAAAATTATTGATATATGTACTATGTAATGAAAAAAGCATGTTCAAAATATTGGTGCAATCTCTTGATAAAACATCATAATAGTTTGAACGCCATTAGAAATGAAAGATAACAACTTCTTATTTTGCTAAGAATTTTAATTTCTTTTTATTATTTTCAAAGGATTCTGCACTAGTTTATACAGCAAATAAAGTTATAGACCAATTAGATCCATTTAAAGATCTTTCAAGTTTGAGATGACTAAGATTTGTTAGCTACACTAAACTTTTGTTTATGTTGTTAAAATAAACTTCCAAACATATGTGCATAAAAACGCAAATGATACATTAAAAATGTAAACCACAGAATAAACTTTGTATAGTAACTAACCACCTTTAACTAATTTAATTGTAAAACCAAAGCGGTTTTGATTTCTCGATATTAGTTGTATTTTATTCGATTTCGTTGAGTACTTTTTATTTAAATTGGGTAATTTTATCATTGCATTAAACATTAGATATGCGTAAATGAATGGTTTAATATAAGCAGGAGTACGTGCACCAGATGACTAATTGTATTTATCTCTTTAATAAAGTTTTAAGGAATGATAAAGTTTAAAATCACAAAGCGCCAAACAATTAACAATCCTACTCATATACCTACTGTATACCAGCTGTTGGCTAATTTAGTCAGATATGGCAACAAAGTTAACTAAAGGTCATCAAAATTTATTTAACCATCATATGTATATTAAGACTTTCTTGTCATTGTTGGCAAGCAATGGTTAAGAATTTAAATATTAAATAAATGGTGGCAATCGTTAAATATAAAATGTTTTAAAACATGTAACATTGAATTCATCAAACTTATTCTAATCTGAAATCGCAAATTCGCACCAAGCAATTATATCCAAGTTCTTCCGTTGGACGGTCTAACGATTTTTTTCTTAAAACCTTGGCATAATTGATGATATTTTAAGGAATTCACAAAATTCCGAAGGGAATAGTTTAATATTTGCTAAGGATAATGTCAAGGAGGTGCTGCAGATGACCAGGTTACGTAGGTGGTAGCAGCTGACTTAGGCTTATCAGCTTAAGGGGTTATATACCTTTTTTAATTTCAAAAAATCGAAACTTTTTTTATTTCTTTATCTTAAAGAACAACTACTTGAGAACATTTTCTAAAATTTTCATAGAGATTCGAGCAGTAGAAAAAAAGTTACAGCACTTCTAACCGCGCGCCTCGTCGCGGACCCAAACCCGAGCGCGAAACTTTAAACGCGGATATCTCGAAATGGTGTTTATTGAAAAATGACTTTGCGGTGACATCGATGGCGGAAAACTACTGAACCGATTTTCTTCAAATTTTTTTAAAATGTTCGCTTTTTACGCATAAACTTTTTTTTCGCCGAAATGAATTTTTTAGTGAATTTTCTAGTGACCAAAAAGTTAATTTTTTGCATAAAACGTTCCCGTTGTCACCGCAAGGCTCTGCCAAAAAAAGGCCTCTAAGGGAAACAGCCACCCCTTTAGAACTATTTAATATTTTTCCATGAAATTTCGCACAAACATTGTTTATAAAATGTACTATCAAAAAATAAAAACATTCTTGTAATGAAATAATTGCTACAAACCTAAAAAAAATCCAAACTTTCCTTTTTTTCTTCGACAAAGAAGGTATATAACCCATTAAGGTAGACAAGAAATTGTGGCATACTAATAAAAGGCTTTAACTTTTCATAATATCAGCTAACAACGATGTGTGCGGAGCTGGCTGGTTCATTTAAGCCTCCTTTGGTCTAACGACACCAAAGTCAAACAAATTTGTTGTAAACAAGTCACAGTTAATGAGAATAAGTACTTTGTTAAGGTTAAAAAAAGTGTTATTAATGCAATTTTGGATATACTTGTAGTTCCTATATATACCGTATCGGCGTCAGCTATTAGATTAAATTCATGCGTCGAACTGGTAACCAAAAATGAAAGTACACTTAAAATGGTGGAGGGCAACGGATTCCGCAAAATAATTGATCAATGGAATAAACCACTTTAAAAAAGAATTTTTAATAGCAGAAAACTACGGTTTTGCATCAAATCGAATTGATTGTTTATAATTTCATATATTAATATATAGTATTTATATTTTTTTTTTTTATTGTATTTTTTTACGCCTTCCACCACATTCAGATGTTTTGCACCAAATAGGAAAAGTTTGTTTATAGAATTGATTGTTTACACAATAACGAACGCCTTCCACCACATTCAGATGTTTTGCAATTTTGGCAAAATTATCCTGTGATAGAGTTAAAGAGTTTAGTTGAAATTGTCCTAGTTGCTCCTGCAACTAAAATGTCGGTCAAAAGAGTATTTTCAACTTTAAAATTTATTTTATTAGAATTAAGAACAAGTATTGACAAAGAATTATTAGAAGAAATTCTTTTATATTATTATTATTCTTAAATACTTTATTATATATTATATTTCACAGTAGGTGTAGTAGATGTATGCATTTTTGTAACTAACCTGGGAAAGTTTTTATAAAAATTGAACATGAACTTGATCTCAATTAATCCAGCATTTTGTTTCCGTAGATACATATGGGTTTTTTTAAATCAATTAGTAAAACTGAACCAAAATACTGGTTTATATCCCTGGATTTTGGGGAGGAAATTTAAAGGCAATTAAAAGCCGATCTTTACAGCCAAGTCACCACTACTAGAAGTAAAATTTAACAATTTCAAACATAAAGTATAAGTCTTTGCAAAAATGTCTTAAAAAATTTAGTTTTTCAGACTGTATATAACCAGTTCGATTTGAGGGTTGCTTTTGTCAAACAACGCGGTTATGAAGAAGTAGGAAAACTTTTTCGTTTTATGCAAATTGTTGGCAGGATACGTTTTAAAATTTAGCCATACATAATGTTGGATGGTGTCAAGGGAACTTTGATCTCAACTTCCGTAAAGCTTTCTGAAAAACATTGCACTCAGTAAACAAGACCAACCAGTTGTAACAAATTAAATATGTGCACTATTTTAGCTTGGAGGCGTCTGCTTATGATGGCAGTGTGGGTTAATTAAAAATTATAGTACAAAGCTTTTAGCGCAAAACGGAATTAAGTATAATTGCCCGAACCAACACAAATTGTTGCTACGTACATAGAATCATAGTTATAAAACTTTAAATTCCACAAAACAAAAACAAGTAAGGAAGGGCTAAGTTCGGGTGCAACCGACCATTTTATATTATATATATATTATATAGGCACAAATATACATACACTGTTAAGAGTAAAACACGCTCTCTTATTTTCATTGAGATAACTCATATATTGGCCGATATATACGGTACATAATCAGCCAGAAATTCGAGAATAATTATAACAAATTCATACATATGTATATGGGGACTGAGGCAAGTATTGGTCCGATTCAAACTATTTTTGACATACAGACATTATAAGAAAATGACTATCCCTTAATTTCAGTTATACATATCACTTTAGGTTTCATCTATTTTCACACTGTCGGTAGAAGTTCTTATAGTATTTGTACCCAACAAATTCGGTTATTGTAGCTTAGGAGATATGGGTATAAAATTTTTAGAGGACGGGCCCAAACCCATTTTTCCAAAAGCTTGTGCTCACAGGTGCTCCTTGCTGCTGCGACTGCCTGCACTAAGTTAGAGTTTTATATCTTACTTTTGCAGTTTATAAGGTTTTGGTTAATGGTCCAACTTTCTCCAGAGATCACACACTTTGTCCGCCATGTTCGATACAAAGCCAGCTTGAGGATTGTCATTATACTTGCATTGGGCACACCAGTGTAATGTTTAAATATTTAATAAGTATGCTATATTTTATCAGTTAAAGATACGTATATATAACGTAAATAGATATTCGCCATTGTGTCGAATATCATATTTTCTATTACTTCCACCTTAAGCGCGATTGTAGACATGCATATGTATCTATACAGAAATGTTCGTACGTATGTATATGTTTTTAAAAATATATATCATAATGCAATTACTGGAGCTTTTAACACACTTTTATGAAGTGAATTGATTTTGATTGATATTATGTGATAAAAGGTTACGCACAAACTTAATAATGAGTTAATTGCATTATAATATTATGTGTAAATGTTCTCTTTGAAATTTCGTGGCTAAAGTGCCAATAGGAGTTATGGTAAAAGCCAATTAACTCAAATGTAAGTAAGTCTGAGGTGCATAGCTTGATTTGGTTTTATTAAATTAAATTGAAAGCGTGATGCGTAATTTATTAGTTACTTTTGTTGCAAGCGTAAAAATGTTTTAAGAAAAACAGGTAAGGAAGGCCCAAGTTAAGGTGAGCGTTATCTTCTTAATTCTTATACTGCTTATATATGTATATCCGAACTATGGAAAATATTCATACAATTTTTTCATTTTAGTCATAATGTCTTGGTGTTCTTAGTTAGAAAAGTCTTCTGAACTTAATTAAGATATCTTATTTTTGTATTGAAATATGCGGTATAAAATAAATCAGAAATTAACAATATTTACCTTAAGAATACGGAGGCTGAGAGAAGTCTTGACTTGGTTTTACGTATGAACAAATTCTCATCGTATTTCAATTAAATCTGGTACATCACAGGTTGAATAGTGAAATAGTGAGAACTCTGCCACAAGCACTGAGGTTCACATATTTGTACCTATTGTTTGACAAATTACGGTCACGTTTACAAATTTTTAGACGTGATATGGCAACATTTCTGGAAATATTTAATTTGATATATTCTTCTCTTAAACAATTTTTATAACGAATCCTATGAAATGTATTCATATTACCTCGGTGCGAGCTTTAATGCATCTGACGCACTAATTTTGTAAGTTATATTTATCCCTGCGACTTCTTCCTTCTCGGAAAAATGCATATGCCCTTGAAATGAAAGCGTTATGCAGGCGTAGAGGCCATTCAAAAGGCTTGCACCGCCATACTGGCGGCCATACCGGCCAAAGAGCTAAAACACTCGTTCGACATGCTTTTGGACCGTGTAAAAAGCCGTATTGAAGCAGAAGTAGACTATTTTGAATGAAATAAATTGATTTTGCAGAATTAAAAAAATTAAATTCCTGTTTACTTTAGAAATAATCTTGTATACACGGCTGTAAGTGGGCTTGTTAAACACACACACAGTCGCATATTCTCATTCTAAAATAATTCTTTCAACTCTTGTTTATTATTATAATATGCTATATTAATATATCCTTGAGATTTACTGAAATCCATTACATACGGTACCAGTGAAACGTAGTCACCAAAAATATTTTATTAACAAATGCTTACTTCACGCTTCAGAAAAGATCACGTACTCATTGGCTTATATAAAATTATTGAATCGTCATATGTTTTACCACAAAACCTCATGATGTGTGTTATACGAACTATTAAAGAAAAAACTTTGCTATCGTACTTTAAACATTTCCATAAGCAAGCATACCCATTACTATTAAATATTTATACTCATTGGGTATGTACAAGTATAAGCGCTTCTAGGTGTACAAATTTGCGTTTGCTAGTGCTAATCCACTTATCAGCGTGTTGACGTTTGCTCTCTGTGCGATTTGTAAGTCTATTTTAAAACAAATCCCTTTTCTCCATCTTTCCGTTCAATCATCACTATCGTCTAATAAACTTACTAATACATTTGAAGCAATGCTAACAAAAACCTCCGCTTCTCCTTATCGCGCTGCCAGCTTAGCCATGTTATGACAATGAACTCACATATTCCTACCACGAAGTCGTAGGTAGTTAATTTTGTGGCAAGATATTGTTGTCTTAGCACATTGGTGTTTAGGTAGTTTAATAAGAGACTAACCTAACTATAAAGTCAGAGTGAAAGATATAACGACTGGCAATCACAATGAGTATATGTATTTATTTTATATTATGGTAAACAACTGTTTCAAACAAATGCAGCCATGCGGAAACACCTACACGAATCTTTCAAAGTGTGTTAAACTTTATGATGTTTTACCATGCGTAACACACGTGCGACGCCGGAGCGTGTCGTAACGACAAAGCTCCGCTTCAGGCACTACTCTATACCTGTCGAATCTAACCACCATTTCATTAAAAGCCTTTACATAATTGTATAACTAAATGTATGCTGACAAACTCTACTTGATTTTTAGTTGCTTATTCTTAGCGGATTGGTGGTTAGCACCCAAATTATATTCCGTGGCAATTTGGTTTTGATATCTGTAAGGAAACTTTATCCTCTTTCAAGCATTAGCATATTCATTAAGACTGTTTTTTTAGACCTTTTCGTTGAATTAGCAACTCATTCAAATTAGCAATATTTTCTCAATTAATCATTACAGGCAAAACAAATGATTGTGTTGTTTAAATTAATTGAGTGTAATGTAAGTTGCATACTACCTTTTTTATGCGCTTGTAACCAGTTGCTGCAGAGAATTTTAGTTTTGTTCATCTAACGATTGTACATATTACCTAAAACTAAGTGAGGTAGATATAAGGTTATATATATATATATAATTGATCAGGGTGAAGAGAAGAGTTGAAATCCGGTTGACTGTCTGTCTGTGCGTCCGTTCGCCCGTGCAAGCTGTAACTTGAACAAAAATTTAGATATATTGACGAAATTGGTATGCCAGTTCCTTAGTAGAAAAAATATTATAGTTTGTAGATGGGCGTAATCGGACTACTGCATTTAGTGTGTGCGACCTTTTGATCAATTATTGTTTAAACCCAACAAACACTGTTCAATCCCATATACTTAATTTAAAGATTTTCGAGATTCCGGGGGCCACATCTGAGCTGTAGGAAGCGTTGGGATGCCGACCATGGTTAGGTAGCGTTGTCGTGGCACAACTTCTAAACGGTTGCGATGTCTTGTGGGACTCGATTGACCCTTCGTTTGAGTCTCTTGTGGACTTTCAAGTAAAACTTGGCGCTGACGGTTTGTCCAGGAGAAACACATTCATGGTGGACGATGCATTTGATGTCAAAAAAGACAATGAGCATTATTTTCACTTTAGATTTGCTCATTCTTCCGGTCTTCATCTGCGACCTCTTCCCGGAACTCCAAGAAAGCCTGGTGCCCCCGAAACACACCACTTCTTGATAAAGCAACATCTGAGCGAACCTGCTTGAATATATCAAACGTCTCTGCCGCAGATTTACCGAGTTTCACTCAGAATTTAATCGCGTACATCTGCTCTAACGAACACTGTATTTTCGGCTTGCACCACTCACAGGAACACATCGCGCAAAAATGTTTGTCCCGACCCTCTAGGTGCTCGGAGACAACTGACCAGCCACTCGTTTGTTAGCTACGAACACTCTCTACCGAATCAGAGCGACAGTACTTTTGTCGACAGTTGGTTCAAACGCAAGCATAAGTGAATAGAGTTTAATGGAAAATACATAAAAAAATGAGACGATGGTCAATATTTGATTTTATACAATTATATGTTGAATTTTTTATTTATTTATTTCTATCCACTAATAACAAATATAATAACCTCACAAGCCAAATACTTTAATGCACAAAAATAACTAAATGTATTAGCAGACCAAATGTATTATACTAAGCATAAAGTTAAAACTATTAACGGCGATATATTAAAACTGTTAAAACTTTATTCTCACTTCATTGCAATTTGATTGTGCTTCACTTATGTAACAATAAATAAATAGTAATCTTATTGAATTAACTGAACAATATAAAGAAAAACTGAGCCTCGATTATCTCTCATGGCTAACCTCCTGTCACTGTTAGTTTACTTAGCGGTAAATCTGTACTATAATTTGTACCTAATTATACAAGTGATGATGTACACGAAGGCATACCAGCAGAAACTGCCTGGAAGCTTACGGACCTCAATGTGTAATTGCTCGAAATATCAAAATTCTGAGAAAATGTCATCTTTTTGTGCCGATGAATTTTGGCAATTTAGCCCTTGTGGTCACATCTAGAACCTTTTGGTATATTGCGCAGCCTTTCCAGCAAAAAGCGGCAACAGTGGCTATGACCTTACGGAATTGACGTTCTTGAACTATTGCATCCGTAGAAAAGGGTATTCAAGTGAAGATGCTGTCATTCTGTTAAACCGACCCAGTAAACTTTGTTAAAGTTAACTAAGGAACGACTGTCCACAAAAATGACGCCGGCGGCTTTATCGATCCGGATGATTATATGTAGGCGGATGTTAAGATGCAAGAATTAACACAGGTTATGCTATTTATCAGACCACCGTTACCAATGGTAATGTCAGTCGAGGTATTATAAGTGCAGAATGTATATATATATATAATATTTGACAGTGCCGAAAATTTAAAGCCGCCTGGCACCAAAGTGCTCTTGCAACGAAGAAGCACATATACTTTTGGATAATACCGTATTGCAAAACATAAAACTAGGTGATATATATATATTCAATATTTCAAATTCGATGTCGGAGATCGACAGGCCCTGAAATCCTAGAGAAGTATCCTTGCGATCGGTGTCGCCATCCATAAGACAACATTGTGATTGATATGCATTATGAATGCTGATATTCCCCATTGTCTCTGATATTTAAGTCAGAGATTAAAAGCTGAACAGCTCAGAAGATCTGAACAGTTGTTTAAGGTGTGGTTTTGGATCGCAACTATGAATGTGGCTTTACTGCTCGCAATCTCGCAATGAAAGTATTCGCAAAGATCTTGGTATTCTAATGGTAAAGCGGGAAGTAGAGAACACTAGAAGGAAATACGATTTTAAACTCCGCCATCATCGAAATCCATTAGATAACAGCATGCCACAATTCTATTACGTGGGTTGCCTTTGTTATCTTATGTTTCGGGATTAGAGAAAAAGAAAAAAAAACAAATGTTAATCAAAGAAAACAGCTTTATTGTTTTTAAAACATTCTCTATTAAGATCTATGGTATATACTTTTGCATGCGTTTGAATCTATTTGCGAAGCACTTTTGCCACTCTAATTGAGGTATCTCAAAAATATATATCGCTGTTTTAAGTGCTCAAAAATACAGTTGTTTCAGTCGATGTGTAAGATTTTGCATTGTCATGCTTACCCGTCTTCGGCGGTTGGGTTTCTTGATTTTTGTAAGACAGTTGGCAATAAAATGGTTGAAAACCGCTCAGAATTTATTGTTCTACTTTTTTCTAGTGGTATGCATGGGATATATCCATTTGTTTCAAGAAAGAGGCACCCATTTGCTTGGAAGTGCTTCGTACGCGGACCACTTTTGTTGGATTCAGCTCATCTTGACACCCCCATGCAGTCGACAGATCTTTATTTTCCTACGCGTTTCATCATTTCTCACGATTTCATAGACGGGGTTCGAAGAACAACAAAAATTGGTATCCAACGTGAATAGTTAGTTGCCTCTTTATTACGGTAGAACGATCTAACAATAATAGTTCGAGCACAGCATCAATAGTTTCCGGAAAAAACGCTTGCTATTGAACGCACTTTACAAAATCCGCCTTGGAATGATATGTGACCTCAATTGAATTCGCCATTAAATTAGAGAGGAGAGTGATTAACGGTTAAAATGTGATTTTGTGTCAAATAATCGGTCACAAGCGTCGATCGATGAAATGCGCCGTCTCGTGCAACAAACGCCAACTTTCAACTTCGCGATATTCGGGCCGAACACGCCGAATACGGCACACCAAATGCTTCAAAGGTAGTATACCGCATTAACGTTTTGGCCGAGTGGAAAAATTCTTTGTGAACAATACCCTTGGAATCATAAAAACAAATCAGCATTGTCTTCACTTTTGACTTCTCCATGCGTAATTTTTTGGATTCGGCTCGTTCGGTGTCTTCCATTCAGCATTCTGACGTTTCGTTTTGTGTTCATATTGGAAGCACCACGTTTCGTCACCAGTCACAATATTGTAATGGAAGTTTTTGTCCTTTTTGACCTTTTTAATGATGTCCTTCGAATGTTGGATTCCGAGCAATTTTTGGTCGTCAGTCAATTTGCGCGGAACAAACCGTGCACACACCTTTCGTAAGCTTTCGTAATCGAATCGTAAATCGATGTTTTGGAGATGTTCAAATCCATTTCCATGAATTTCAGTGATGATCTCGGCTGATTTTTGATGAATTCACGCACAGTTCCGATGGAATTTCCGGTGATTACAGATTTTGATTGGCCCACATGTTGATCGCCATTTATGTCCTCACGACCATTTGGATAACGTTGAAACCACTCTTACACTCTGCTACGGGATAGGCAATCATCGACATAAACTTGTTTCGTCAATTGAAACGTTTCGGTAAAAGTTTTACCAATTTTAAAACAAAATTAAATATTGGCTCTTTTTACGAAGCTCAGTTTCGCACCAATAACACAGACATACTGACACTTAAAACGCAATAACTTCCCTTCCAATCAATGAAATGTCACTCACTGTACAATCGATCAAGATAGTAGATTCTAACGCACTAGTCGACAGATTCGTAAAGTCTTGTTAACTTTGGAACTCACCTTGTAAGTCAAAACGTTCTGAGCTATAACATCAAAAATGGCGAACTTCACGATAAAGCTGTGTGTTGCCAAATTGCAACACTAGTGTTGCAAAGTACCGAAACATAAAGACTTAAAGGCAAAACTTCGACCAAGGTACCAAGTGGCTCAAGTAGAATTTTCAGATTCAATAAATGTAGATATATTAACAAAAAAATAATCTCAACTGGAGTCCCTTATAGCTAAATTGTTGAATCCAGTTTATGTGATCCTGGTAGTTGAGGTGTTACCCACCATCCATTGTTGGCCACTCATTGCGAGTAATGGCGCGTGCGTGCCTCTGTGTGTAAATTGCACAGCAAAAGAGCCGGCGGTAGCGCTCTGGACCTAAATACTGTTATCATCCATTACATTTATTAAACCTGACCGATATGGCGTTTGGATAGAACCTTTTGACGCAGCCAAAGCCAGCACGGATCAGAAGAATAAGGAAAATTAACTCTTTATTAAGCAAGGGCTAATTAAATGTCAAAGATTAAAATTTATTTTTCTTTCCATTTGAAAAATTAAATATCCTTAGATTTTAACTCCGCTCTACTAATAAGTCATTGTGCCTTTAAGTGAAATAATCTTATAATTCTTTGGTAACGCTTTTGAATCACATGACTCGATGTTATATCATTTGTGGAAGTGAATAAAAATTTGTATCAAATAAATTCACTATATAAACATTGTTTTTATTTACTAACAATTAAATGTTATTTTCTTCGTAGCTGATTTCTACTTGTAAACTTGAATATGAATTGCAATCCAGTGCGTATATTTTAATGGAAATTGTAACAATAATAGAAAATACAGAAATAAAATGAGGCAAGGCGATCTTGTTTTATATCGCTTTCAGCGTCACAGTACTGCAGTTTAATTAAAACATTCTTGTTGAATTTCAACACTTTCTAAACAATATCAATTTAAGAAGATTTATTTGCAAATTTTGCCACTTTACCTCTCTTATACGTTGCTTTGACTTCACATACTTAATACTTGTACTTTTCACTGCTTTGCGCATATAGCCGAGTATATTAAAAAAGTTTTCGTTCTTTCCCAAGATTTTTATTTGCTTTGCTATGCGTTCCCAATTCGGGCAATGGCATGGTCTAAACAAAACCATTATTTTAGGAATATGAGAAATAAAAAATAATAATAATAATAAACAATTTATTTAGTTACATGGGTTATTGTATATTATGACTAACAGTCTTCAGTTTCGATTTTAGCTTTGGAACTGAATTATGAGTAGGATAAGCTCTCTAGGAGGCAATGATTGATATTGATCATTTATGTGTATGTATATAAGTAAACCTGTATCGAACTCGATTATTTTTAGGTGATACAAAAAACCGTTATTTGGACAAACTATTTTAAATACATCATCATCATAAAATTCATCACAAAACGCGTGTGACAAAAACAAAGTTTAGCAGTGTTATTTTTTTTTCTATGTCGCACTTAGAGTTTGACTGATATTTAGCTTGCATATCTGTTTAAGTCCATGTTTTATCTAAAAAATCGTCCACTATGGTTGGCTCAGCAGCTTATTTGTGTAACAATTGTATAGCTTTTCATATTCACGTTTATTAGTTTTCCTAGTGACAGTAAAAGGGCATATATACAAGTATATGTTGAATTCCGGAATTCTTTTCACAAACGTTTACCATTGGAATACTCTTTTCCAGGTGCAACTACAAATAATCTTGCTAGACTCTTTTGGTTGCAGTAAGCTTTGCGTTCTTCAATTCAATTTTCTGACTTGGCAACATGAACAGAATATGATAATATGACAACGATGTAAATGTCGAATATGCTATGCGAGCTCAAGAAGGTCCTGCGGTTGCATTTGCTGGTCATGATGATTTTTATATACATAAACGTTATAACACTATTATTCTGCTGCTCCCAGTAACTGGCCTTTTCTACAAGTTTTCCATAGTTATATCCTCCACCGGAAATAATTTTCTTTCCTTCTTCGAGTTAATACCGGTTGCCATAATAAGGAAGCCATGGCGAAGAATCTGCGCACAAAGCAAAACTAAATTCTGCTTATTGAGTTAGTGTACGATGCTCTGTTCGCTGTTGGACACGTAAACTTTTACTGTTGAAATCGCTCTTTTTGTGCTACTGAATAGTGGGTTGACCGTTCGCCTATTCGACATTTTTTTACAGAATTATATTTTTAGTATGATAAGTTTTAGATATTCATGGGAATAAATATATTTCTACATACTAACAGTTAAAGTGAAGTGTTTGATACTTGACTTCATGCAAAATTTCATGATTCTCACGATGCGTTTTGCAGTTTGGGGAACATGAAAAAATCACACGGAGCCAAATCTGGTGAATACGGTGGTTGATTGATGGTATTCAGTGCAGTTTGGCTTTAAATTCGGTCACAATCGTGGATCGATGCATTAACATGGTATAAAATCTAATGGATAGCTCCGATTCCGGCCGTTTTCGACAGATGTATAGAATTCCTTATTAACCTTCTGTCCCTCCGGAATAAAACATGAGCGTCACCTTGATATTTTAGTGGCTTTGGAGTGGTACTTTTGGTTTCTGCTTTTTTTTCCTTCCATTCTGATGATTGTTGACTTGTTTGCATGTGAAACTCATAAACCCAAGTCTTGTCGACAGCCACTATACCATCGTATTAACGTGAACAGCTATTTGAACAAAAATAAGCTGGTTGAGAGATGACTTTAGAATTTGTTCTTGAAATCAGTGAAAGTCGAAGGTGAAAATTTTACTATTCCCGTAATTAATAATTTCTATGTTCTTTGTTTTGGTGTCACGGATGACTAGAAGGCTTATTATGAAACTTTCACTACTAAAAGTTCTAGAATAATTTAAATAAAAGTTTCGCAGTCATATGGCGAAATACTTCTAACTGTCACTGTCTAACACCGCTAACCGCAAAAATGTTGCATTATATCTTTTTTTTTGTTTTGTTTGGGTTTATGTTCACTGAATTCATTATTAGTGCAATTGTTCGCGAGGGATTGTTAGATTAATGTTGGTGAAAATTGCCAACAAAAACAATTATTATGCCCACTTGAACTTTGTCGCCACGCTTTTATTATTTCCTATAGAAAATATGCAAATAAATGTTAGCCAACTATTGGACGATACGACGTTGAGTGGCAGAATCCTTCGAGGGGGTTATGTGGAAGTTATTTCAGAGCACTGACTCGCTTGTTTTTGCTTCGCTTCTTAGTCAAATTGTCTGTGCTGCACAGCGTGTGACAACAAATGGCAGAGATTTTCATTTGAATGTAATGAAATTTTCTGTGGACAGGACAGATTGTTTTTAATTACAAGCGATAAGTTGTCTTTCTTGATTTTAGCTTAGCAGAGACATTGTTTTGCTATTGTAAATTCAAGCGTGTACTAAAACATTTGGCATTTTAGTAAAGGGGTCTTTTTATCAACCCGTTGCCGATTTCTTGAATCACCAAAAATTTTTTCAACTAAACAACAAATAAGAAAGTAACGTTGGAATTTATACATAATTAAATAACCACCCATTAGTATTGCTGAAGAGAAGAGAAGGAACATTTTTGATGATTATTGAGAATGTTAAAAACAAAGTTAAAATCTAAAATAACAAATGACAATACCTTTGGAAATTTAACTATCTAATTCTAACGAATTTATGAAATCGCAAATCGGTTTCATCTCAAAAACTCTACTCGTAAAACAATATATTTATTTATGCATACTTAATCTGTCTTTCACAAATTCATCCTTTTATACTCTTAAATTTTGCAGGAGAAATTTTTTTTGATAAATGTATTTTAGTGCCTAGTGAAAGAAAGAATAGAGGAGAACCTAAAGAGTTAGTTTTCTTATAGATAGATAACAAGAATAGCGTACCAGGAAGGTATTCACTGTTTAAAATAAAAACATGAACATGAAGATCGATATTGTAGATTATAGACCACTAAAATTAATTCAATCAAACTTTCTGAGATGAAGCACTTCATCACACAGTGAAAAAAGTGGAATAAGATGGCACCCACACCCACTCCCCTTATAACGATTATGTTGAAAACTACAAAATGTGCGATAACTCGTTAAGCAAATACTCCACATGGTCTATTGGAATTTCATATGTGTCTTCCGCCCCTTTCCAACCTGTGAGGCGGTGCTGGATGCATTATCGAAAAAGAACAGTGTTAAGCCTCTGGAACAGGTACAATGGGTCTGATTGCTAGGGACTACGAGCAGAATGAAAACTACCTCAGCGATGGGGGCCGTCGCCGCGGGCGCAACGTCTTGGGGGCGACAAAACGATATTCGCTGTTTTTTTTATATACAGAAACATACTTCAACAAATTTTCTTACAAAATTTATTATAAAAGATAAAAAGGTGTACACCCACAATGTAATAATCTGAATAACAATGACAAATATTAATTTTTACTCGAATACTCTTCAGTCTTTGAATTTGCCTAAAATTTTTTTGCTTATATCTTTCTTAAAAATAGGGATAGAACTTAAAGATGCACCTTTCTAGCTTTGATCGCTGCAAAATCACATATCATATCATTGTAATTTAAAGTTGAAACAGTTTCACATTTTATTGAGAGATTCGCAAGATTGGACAGTCTACTCTGACTCATGGTCGATCTCAAGTAAGATTTGATCAATTTAAGTTTGCTAAAAGATCTTTCACAAGATGCAACTGATACAGGTATAGTGAGTAGTATTCTTAAAGCTATCGCTAACGTCTTGTTGGCTGCCAGTCCCATTGAAGAAATGTATAATAAAACTTTTTCTGGCGAAAATCCAATTTCTTCTTCGTTTTTCTTCGCTCTCTTTAATAAAAGAAGGACGTCTTGGACGTCGCTGTATAAATCTTCGTTATCCAAGTCATCTGGATAGGATTCGGCAGGTTGCTGGCATTTTTCTCTAATTTCGACGAGTTTGTCATTGTATGAGTCTCTGGTTAGTTCTATAATTTGTTCAAAATCACAAAGAAAACCAAAACGGTCATCAAGCTTTTCCAAATTTGTCGTCGTCGCGACGTGTTACTCTCACAGTTACCTTATGCTTTGAATGCAACAAATACTTTTATTCCTCCAAGTTTTCAAAACTCCAATTCGGGCAAAAATTCCAGCAAATTGTGTCAAAAGTGTACAAGATATAGGGCGAAAATCGGTTTTTTCTATGGCTTTTAATAAGATGTCTTGTAAATTTACTATCAATTTCCTCAAAAACCATATTGTGAGAATTTGGAACTTCAGAATTTGCGTACCTTCTAGTTCCTAAATTTTATATACTTAATATCGAAGATATTTTGTAAAAACTCGCTTTTCTTCGAACCACCTCATGCAACTTGTAGGTAGGTAGGCAAAGGAGGGCGGCAGAACATCCTTGGCCCCGGGCGCCCGTAGTTGTTGCTACGCAACTGAAGAATACCCACATGCGAATAGAGAGATGAAAGGTTGTACAATAGCACCAAATTTATCTTCCTGATGTTACATGTGTTGGAAATTTTTATGCATTTCAACTGCAGACTTAATTGCAGGAAGGAAGTATTTAAGGGGCTGGATACGATAAGCAACTTGGGGAAAATATCGTTTGGCATGGTGAAAATCCAAACACCAAGATGTCAAAGGATTAAGCTAATGTCAAAAAATCTGAATTCTTTACAAGTACTAGAAAACGATGGAGAAAATTACTTTTCAAAGTTACTGTACTTAACTATGTTATCATGGTATCATAGTTATATTATTGATTGAGTTTCTTACAAAATATTTCTCATGATCCGTAATCTCATAATAAAATTTTTATACTCTCGCAACAAAGTTGCTAAGGAGAGTATTATAGTTTTGTTCACATAACGGTTGTTTGTAAGTCCTAAAACTAAAAGAGTCAGATATAGGTTGGTATATACCAAAGTGATCAGGGTGACGAGTAGAGTTGAAATCCATCTGTCCGTCCGTCTGTCTGTCCGTCCGTCCGTCTGTCCGTCCGTCCGTCTGTCGTCCGTCCGTGCAAGCTGTAACTTGAGTAAAAATTGAGATGTCATGATGAAACTTGGTACACGTATTTCTTGGCTTCATAAGAAGGTTAAGTTCGAAGATGGGCTAAATCGGCACACTGCCACGCCCACAAAATGGCGTAAACTGAAAACCTATAAAGTGTCATAACTAAGCCATAAATAGAGATATTAAAGTGAAATTTGCCACAAATTATCGCATTAGGGAGGGGCATATTTGGACGTAACTTTTTTGGAAAAAAGGGCGTGGCCCCGCCCCCTACTAAGTTTTTTGTACATATCTCGGAAACTACTATAGGTATGTCAACCAAACTCTACAGAGTCGTTTTCTTCAGACATTTCAAAAATGGAAGAAATCGGATAATAACCACGCCCACCTCCCATACAAAGGTTATGTTGTAAATCACTAAAAGTGCGTTAACCGACTAACAAAAAACGTCAGAAACAGTAAATTTTACGGAAGGAATCGCAGAAGGAAGCTGCACCCAGGCTTTTTTTAAAAATTGAAAATGGGCGTGGCGTCGCCCACTTATGGCCTAAAAACCATATCTCAGGAACTACTATCTAATTCATTTTACAGCAAAATAAAAAAATATGTAAATGACGTATAATGAAATCTCGATTATCACTTTAACATGCGAGAGTATAAAATGTTCGGTGACACCCGAACTTAGCCCTTCCTTACTTGTTAACTATTCAAATCGATCACATTGCTACTAATTTTTTACAGTTCTTATAGTATTTGAAAATCTGATATAGTATTTGCCTCATCCCTGAATTTTCGCCGTCTTCGTTTTGTTTTTTGTATATCTTTCGCTAATAATGTGTCAAATTTATTTCAATCTCGTTTTCTGTAAAGCACTTTTACATTTTACCCATAGAAGTTCTAAGTAAGCCAAACTGTTAGGACGCACCATACATTTATATATTTCTAGCGTAAAAACTGCTTACAAAAGAACTCATTTCATTTTATTTAAAACGTATGTGAAAAACGTTTTATGTGGAATCAAAGCCGAATTTAGCAAGGGTTGTAAAATAATTTGATTATTAGATTTCAAAATTAAATACTAAATATATTTGATTACATGATCACGTACACTTATATAATACAATACTTTGGAACGCTCCTTATAGTTACTTACAGTATTTTCAGAGAAGAACAGTACCTTAACCTTATTTTCTTATTTGCTTTTATGCAATAATACGGCCAAACCAAACACTATTTGGTTGCTAAAAAGCGGAAAACTTTCGCTGTTGTTAAACGTGGGCAATTAGAGACGCCAAGCAGGAACTTTAATCATTCATAAGTTTGCGTTTGAACTTTGCCTAAAAGCTATTAAGCACTTTTGGTCTTAATTGCGGGGTATAAAATGCATGGTTGATCTTTTGGTGCTGTTGGAACGTTTGTGCAAATTTGGTTTTGCATCCCGTTGTTCAACTGTAGCTTTATATATCTGCGTTATTATTTTGAAAAAAAAAAAAACGCTCATTCGCCGTTATTACATTTTTGTTGAAGGCTTATTAAAGTGCTATAACTCACTAACTCGTAGTTTTGCTGGAAATTTTGATAAATCGTTGTTAAACGTTAACAATTCAACAATAACGCTTATTTATCTTCCCGACCACAGATCGCTCGTAAATTATTTTTCCTTAAATTTTTGTTATATTAGGAAACGAGAAAGGAATTATATCATAAATTGTAAAATACATTTACAGTTGCTAGATGTTTTCGTACACATGTTTATATGCATGTATGTCTTTGTCCAGAATAAATTAAGTGACCTCACTCTGAAGTGCATTTGGTCTACGAAAATGCTATCCTTATGACTTGGGGTCATTAAGTGGCGCAAGTTGCATTTATGACTGCATTATGCTATATTAACATTTCCATTTAAGATAGTATGCACGGGCAACCTACTCCATCTTTTCTTATGTAAGAGCGTATAGCATACATATATATATTACGCGAGGGCATATACTATTTTAGACTTAATACATTATTCAATATATGTATGTATTAGGGTGTTTTTTGTTGTTGAAATCCCGTCACGAAATTTCCTTGGAAATACCCTAAAAAAATTCCCTGAAAATTTTGGCCCTTAATATTAACATTAAGAACTGGACCAAGGCATGTTAAAATTTTCCATAGAAAATACTCTATAATCGTAATTTTTTATCTTTAAATTCCTACAGATCAGGGGCGTTTTATGGCATCGCTTTGATTTTAGACGCATATTTCTCAGACCTAATTTAAAAATCACTTGCTACAGTATATTATAGTTTTGTACACGTAAAGGTTGTACGTGTCACCTGTCTATCCGCCCATCCGTGCTAGCTGTAACTTGAGTAAAAATTGAGATATCTCCATGAAACTAGATATACGGGTTCCTTAGTACAAACAAATATTTCGAGTTCGTAGATGAACGTAATCGGATAACTACCACGCCCACAAATCGCCATTAACCAAAAAAAATTTAAAGTACCATAACTAAATCCTTAAAATATAAAGATTTGGTACAGAGGATTGCAGTAGTAAGGGGGACCTCTAATAAGTTTAACGTAATATCTCCTAAACCAGTAGACAAATCGAGAAGCATTTAATATAACGGGATAAAATTTTGCATGAATAATGTCTTTAGTGTGCGGCACCTTTGATCACAAATTGTTTAAATCCAACAAAACTTATTCAAGCCACTAGGTACCGAGTACTTAGCCCCGGTGTCTGATATATGTATATAACTGAAATTAAAGGATAATTCTTTTCTTATATTAATATGGGTTGAATTAGACTAATACATCGCTTAGTCCCCTTATACTTAATATAGATATTATCGAAATTCGGGGTGACTCTGTACCGCATATATCGGCCGATATGTGAGTTATTCCAATGAAAATACGAGAGCGTATTTTACCCATAACACTGTATCTTTGTGCCTAAAATAGATAAATTTGAGCGAAAATTAACTGAAAACCTGTTAATGTTTGCGGTATAGGAAAATGTAAGCCTACGGAAATGCATTCAAATGCAAAGGCACTAAGAAAATAACTTTTTCGTATTATTCGTATGCTTGAGTATGTACTAATTTTAAGCCCATAGTTTAAAAATAGATAGACGCATTGGAATGTAATCGACAACAATATACATATGGTACATTGTTTATGTATACCACAGTATAGCTTAAAAAAAGTGCACTAGAATTTAACATATTCAAACATAAATAAATGGCTATAGTAAACCATGTGCAGCTTCTCTACAAAGAAATAAATGTCAATCTGTCTTCGCATGACAAGTGTGCCTTACAAGAGATATCGGTTTGGGTGTGCGCACATTGTTAAATCTAGCTTACATATACCTATTAATACACACATATTATACATATGCGCATTTATTTTCTCCTATCCCTGTATTATTTGAAATCGGCAAATGGAAGTAAGTAGAACCGGATAATTTAAGGCACATAAGTTACTTTTACAATGCAAGTACTTTTTGTATGTATATCCGGATCCCTACAGGAACAGGAATTGAACAATTGAATTGTAAAAAGTAAAACGTATCACAGTTTTAAGGAAAGAAAAATGCATTATCTGCTGACAATACTACTACTCAAGAGGCATATTGAAGCGAAGCTATTAAGTGTGAGGTGTATGAATGGGACACTTGAGTCATTTACGCTTTTATCAGCATCACCGTAGACATGTTCGTATAAAAAAACAAAAATAGTTGCATATACATATTAGGGGTATTCTTCTTGCAAAACCCTTGCAAATTGCATATATTTCCTCTTGGTGCACCGGCACAACAACAAATACACGCAGAAAATTATTTGCAATGGCTGTAAAATATGTCAGACCAAAACCTATGTATATTTGCGTGCAATGTCACTTAAAAATATAATTGCAACCCTGTTTTAGCTGTCATTATACATAAAGACATATTACGTCGTTAAATTGTTGAGGTAGGTAAGTTTTAAATAGATTTTATAATTTCTATTTAAATTATAAAGATTTGTTAGTTTTTTTTTTGTTAAAAATGTATGCAGAAGGTGCGCCAATTCACAATAGCTATGCATAATAGTCATTCACAATAAATTGACCGAATCAGCCGTTCATATATCACTAGATTCAGCAATGGGTGCTCTCGAGCCCTTGTATATTTCGGTATAGTATTTTTGCAATCTGCAATCTTGCAAGAGCAAGAGAATACCCCTATTGTTTTCGCGAAGTACTATGGTAGTATATTAACTGAACGTGATAGTAAAATACCTACAGTACCCCGCCAACCCATTAGAAACATGGTAAATAAATATAAAAATTTACGAATAACGAACGGGGGAAGCTTGCTAGGCAAATAATTTGAATTTTTTCAACTGCCTGAGTATTATAAAGACTGTGTACTACATATTACTCGGTGTCAAATATAAAATAAATATACCGTTACAATTAGCGGAACTTAACTACGAAATCATATTAGAGCAATTCACAATCTGGTGCAAATGGTCTTGTATATTTGCAATTGCAAATTTGCTGTACATTTTGTTGCTTTTACACTAACGTCTTTTACACTAACAAAATGTACAGGGAATTTGCTATTGGAAATATGTAAAACCATTTGCACCAGATTCTAAATTGCCCTATTGAAATGTTTACTTCACTTGGAATTAGTATTTGTGATTTCTGGCTCATCAGAAGTGAATTGTATGGCGTAATGGAAGAAATGGAATTTTTTCATAAGTGTTTAACTATTATTTGACAGATTCCAGAGTTTTGTTTGGTAGGTTAGTATTTTTTGAAGTTTTTCGAAGCTTTATAATACAAACAATGAAAATATTCTTTTTAGGAAATAGGTAAAAAATCGGACATTTTAAAGAAACCCCAAAGTGCTATTGCTGCACTTTTAAAAGATAAAAGTACATCCTACAGAAAAATAATAAAAAAATGGAGTAAGTGCAGCTACTGTTACTCGATTAGCGAACATTGTGCACACATTCAAATATTGCACCGTTGGTCGCACAAGTATGAGGCAAAATGCTGCCCAAAATGGGAAAATGTCTGAGCGCATTCAATGTAAAGTAATGAGGTTCGCTCTGTTATCGCGCAGCAAACCAGCTAAAGAAATTTAAAAGAAGCTAAATGATGCCCATGTAAAAATATCGCAAAGAACAGTTGAACGCATCTTTTCAGAAAAAAACCAAAAAACCACCGTACAGCAAAGAAATCAAAATTGACCAAGTGAATAAAAAATCAACGAGTAGTAAGGTCAAACTCCATCAGAACTTCACAAAGGTGGATTGAAATAAGGTAAACATAAAAAGTTATGAACTTACCCCGAAAGTTCTTCATTCAAAGTTACCCTGTTATTTAACATGATTTTCTCCTTAACAAAGATTAGCTTTAGCGACGAATGCCGGCTAGAAACAGTGACAGAAACCATTCAATTTATGCGACGTAGACCGTGTGAACGTTGTGCCGAGAACTGCTTTAAAAAAATAGTAAAATATCCCCCCAATGTAATGATTTTGGTCTGCATATCGGTGAAAGGTCCTGGATCAATTTATTTTGTTGAGGAAACGATGACTAGTGAGCAGTACACCAATGTACTTCAAGATGGTTTTGTACCATATTTAGCAATACTGAACCCTTAAGCAGCCCAATACACTTATACGCACGCTGAAGTGCCTTGTCACACCTCCCGACGAACGACTGATGTCCTTTACAACTTGAATATCAATATATGACCTTAGGCGGCCAATTCACCCAACCAAAAACCCCACCGAAAACTGTTGGACGTTCCTTAAATCGAAGGTATATTCCCGAAAAAATTCCACAATAGTCCCACTCAAAGATAACATAAAGGATGTGTGCCTAAATGATCCAGGTTTAAAAATAATGATAATATTTGTTTGATTAGTATGCCTCAAATAGTAAAGGCTGTTAATAAAAATAAAGGTTTGTCAACCAATTATTAAAAAAAATCTAAGTTTTTCTCAATTTTATGAAAAGATGATATTTCAAATAAATATTATACAGAAAATTGCATTCACATATTGTAATAACTTTTGGTTTATTTGACTCTCAACGTAAAACTATATAAATAATTGTCCGTGTTTCTAATGGGTTGGCGGGGTACTGTACATGGTACTCAAAACTATTTTAATCCAATTTTCTCTAAATGAAGGTCTAATATAAGCCTAAGTTGGGTGGATTACTAAAAACCTAAAGTTGAATTTTTATGTATCGACAGAGATCTTTAAACTACTTACAATATTTTTGTTTTTTTATTTCTATTTCCGTTTGTTCTTCTGTTTGATTGAAGGTGTGTGATCATTTTGAAAGCAATTGTTGAAAACAGTGAACTTGACCCATTCCTTCGTTATTTGTTAACCCTCACTTTTAGAACATTTCGGTTATCTGAAATTACTTTGTCAACTACAAAGTGATTGTTTAATTAAGCCAAGTGCTTCTTTGAACACAATGCGCATTTCCACAATATCAATTGTGATGCAATAGTCTGCTATGGCAGTGTTGGTCGCAATGCCAAAAGTACTCATTATGTTGTCTGCAACATTGAAAATTGTGCAAGTAGTTCGTTCATTGTCATTAGCACCAACTTTGTGATACTTAACAGGTGCTTTGCCACAGTCCCT
Organism: Bactrocera neohumeralis; assembly: GCF_024586455.1. NCBI lineage: Eukaryota > Metazoa > Arthropoda > Insecta > Diptera > Tephritidae > Bactrocera > Bactrocera neohumeralis. The sequence goes on along the minus strand of NC_065923.1, from coordinate 44,870,141 downwards.
TTATAATTACATTCTAGAGTGAAGGAAGTAATTAAAAGATTTTATTTACTCATTGTTAAATTATAGAAGTGCATAACATGTACTGGAATTGCATAGTCAGCTTGTATTGCTCTGGAGAATCAAAAATGCATTAGCTAATGTACATAATATCGGTTAAACGGGGACATGATGCACCATTAAAACATGCTGATACAAATTTCAAGAAGATATTGCTTTGATGTGTCATATGATTATACACATATTAGGCTAAGGTAAATATAAATTTTAGCTCACTTAAATATTGATGATTTTCGAAGACCGTCAGCCTTAAGGTGTATAACAGACGGAAGAAGTCACGTAATAAACGAACATACATTCCAAATAAAAGCTCAGTTAAGCTTTTATTAAGGATGATATAATAGGCTTATATTTTTTTTATAGAATAACTCATTTTTAAGATAAATTATGAGTCTTGCAAAATATTTGATCGGAGTGAGTCATTATACCCTGAACAGGGTATATTAAGTTTGTCACAAAGTTTTTAACACCCAGAAGGAAGCGTCGGAGACCCTATAAAGTATATATATAAATGATCAGTATGTTGAGCTGAGTCGATTTAGCCATGTCCGTCTGTCTGTCCGTCTGTATATATACGAACTAGTCCCTCTTGTTTTAAGATATCGTTTTCAAATTTTGTAAACGTCATTTCCTCTGCTGCTCATTTGTCGGAACTGCCGATATCGGATCACTATAACATATAGCAGCCATACAAACTGAACGATCGGAATCAAGTTCTTGTATGGAAAACTTTCACATTTGACAATGTACCTTCACAAAAGTTGGCACTGGTTGTTTTCTAAGATAATAATGTAATATACGAAGAAATTGTTCAGATCGGCTTATTATAGCATATAGCTGCCATACAAACCGAACGATCGGAACCAAGGGCTTGTATGGAAAACTTTTGTATTTGACGTAGTACCTTCACGAAATTTGACATGGATTACTGCTTAAGGTAACAATGTAATCTTCCCTACTTTTGTGGGTAAGTACGCATTTATTTCTGATAAAGGGATTGGTACTTGAGAATGAACGATAAACAGTGAGAGATTTTAATGGCATCGTTGGAATATTGGAGGGACCAGTGAAACCCTTTTTGAAAGATCATTTCGGCCAAAGAAAAATGAAACACGATTGGCGCACGGATATCATGAAACGCATAATAATTGAATAATTCCTAAATCTGAGCTTACCACCCGGTAACAGGCAATCAATCGGGACAATATTGTGGCAAGGGTGAGCCGAAGAAGAAAAAAAACTTTAAAGCAAGTAAAAAATCAAGGTTATTCAGATGTCCCCCCCAAATTCCTTCCGACCACTAAATATGAGTGTTATGCGTCATTGCCGCGAAGCTATTCGTAAAAAGACGTCGGAATTATAGGCCGACCACTATTGGTTATAGCATCACGAAAATGCATCTTGGCAAACTGACTTTTTCGTTAGTTTTTCGCCAAATTTTCAACCACTATTGCACTTCAACCTTCGTATTCGCCAGATTTAGCTCCGTGTAACTTCTGGCTATTCAGCAAGGTCAAACGACCGCTCCGGGGAAGTCAATTGAAGACATTAAACGTGAATCGTTACGTTCACTAAAGACACTGCCCTTAAAAACTTTTTCGAGGATTGGATAAAACGTTGGCACAAGTGTATTGAGGCCGAGGAGAATTTCTTTGGATTCGGACTACATAGATTTTGATGAATATATTAAAGATTTAAAAATAATGAATTAAGTCTTACTATTTTTTACTCATAGTAGTATGTATGTCGAATCGTGTAAGGAACCAATGGTAGACTCGAGCACACTGACTTTGCACATAATACCATTTTCAATTCTTTTTGTGGTATTGTGGCAAATATGATTTTTGCATTTCAACCGCCACCTTTTCTGGAACCAAGTTAAATATGTACACAAAATAATTCACTCTCCCGGTTCGTATGGTAATTTTTGCTTGAGTATAAGATCCATTTTTTCTATGTGTGAAATAGATCTTGTACTTATTAATATTTCGAGGTGCGTAGTGTACTTGGAAGTATGATATGGGTCATAAAAATGGTTTTGCCTTCAAAGTAAAGCAAAGAAATGAAAACTTTCTAGATCAGTATGTGGAAAAGCTTAATAAAAACTCTAATAGCATTGATTATAATGCATAATATCAATAAAAATTTTGTTAACATATTAATCTAGAACTTTATTAAAAAGCAATGATGATAAAGACTTTCTTGTGACCTTGAATGATTATAATCTCTTAAATAATAAACATCAAATTTGTAATAAAAATACCAATATTATAATAATTTCCCCTCAAATATATTAATCTCTCAGACAAATAATAAAAAAATCCTTTGTGAAAAAACATATTTTCCGCTCAATTGACCGCTGAAATCAGTTTGAAGTTTACATTAATTTTCACACAGCAATATAAACGCTAAAATAAGAGCAGCTGTGAACTAATTATCCAAATTCGACATGGAAGAACATTTTGTTAAGATATCTGGCAACTCGTTTATCTAATTTGACCGAATTTTAGGTATATATGTTTCATGAGTCAGTCATAAATCGTAGCACCTATCCTAAATATCCAGATCGTCCTTGAGATTACTATTATCGACAAATTTCATTCAAAGCAATTCGAGCTGTTATTTTCTTTCTCCAATTTAAGCAACTTTGATTTTAAAACTTTTAAGTGCACACTGGTTCGTTAACATTTGTTGCATCTGCTTAATTATACACTCAGAATTTGCAGTTAAATTGCCTGAGTTATACGGCGAAATTAGCATTAATCATTCAAAAGCGCCTGGTTTTGTAATCACACCAAAATTGGAGAAGACAGCGGTGTGCAGCTGCCGTGATTGCATTAAAGTTAAAAACGTCAGTGCTGACATCTTCAGCATTGCTCCCATTCGCGTCTGTGCTTCATGGCGTATGCGAAACACTAATTTCTGTGTAATTTCATTGTAACATTTCGTATAAACTAAACTATCCTTGCAAAAATTTTCTCGTGGGAGAGTGTGTACAAAATTATGACTTTTAAAATGATTGTTTAATTCTCGTATGAAGCCGGGGCGGGCTGCTAATATACAATATAATTAACTGAGTATCAAAGATCCGTCTGGGTCTATAGTCAGCTTTTGTACCTTTACTTGATTGGTTTTGATTAGGCAATTATTTATAATATCAGTAAAATTCACTTAAGTTTATGCTGGCACTATGTTCTATTTATTTGGCACTAGTCTAAATGCGCGGCTCCGCTCTCTCGTTGTTGTCAAGGATATCATTTATCGTGATAACATTAAAATGGAGTAGTTAAATTGGCAATCTACATTTTTTATTGACTTCGTTAATCACTTAAGGTATGATGCAACAACATCTTCACAGTCTCTGCATCTGCGTCGTATATCGTTACACACTTATACAAGGTGTGTTCCAAAGTAAACAGGACTTTTTGAATCTATCGCCCCCTGGTGGCGTCATCTATATGTCTTGTGCGTTAGTATCTGCTATCTATATCGATTATCCAGTGTGAATTTCATGACATTTCATAGATTTTAAGTGAAGTTATTGCGTTTTAAGTGTCAGTATGTTTGTGTTATCGGTGCGAAATGAGCTTCGAACAAAGCGCCAACATTAAATTTTGTTTTAAAATTGGTAAAACTTTTACCGAAACATTTCAGTTGATGAAAAAAGTTTATGGCGATGATTGTGGTTTCAACGTTTTCATAGTGGTCGAGAGAACATAAATGACGATCAAGATGTCGGCCAATCAAAATCCGTGATCACCGGAAATTCCATCTAAACTCTGCGTGAAGCCGAAATCGTCATTGAAATTCATGGAAATGGAATTGAACATCTGCAAAACATCGATTTATCGCATTTTGACCAAACATTTGGGCTTACGAAAGGTGTGTGTACGGTTTGTTCCGCACAAATTGACTGACGACCAAAAATTGCTCTCATCGATCGACGCTTGTGACCGATTATTTGACCAAAAATCACATTTTAACCATTAGCCCCTCTTCGTATTCACCTGATATGGCACGGTGCGACTTCTTCCTTTTCGGAAAAATGCATTTGCCCATGAAAGGAAAGCGCTATGCAAACATAGATGTCAATCGTGTGACATGTTTTTGGACCATGCAATAAGCTGTATTGAAGCAAAAGCAGATTATTTTAAATAAAATAAATTGATTTTGCCAAAAAAACATATGTTTTTTTTTAAGTCCTGTTTACTGTGGAACGCACCTTGTATGCTTCTTATTATAGTGAATAAGGGCGAGTTTTTCGAATTTCCGGATGACTTTTATATATGTTTTACTTATAACGGCGCACCTTTATGCTTAGAATTAATGAAATCTGGTGAAAGCCTGCCATCAAAACAACAATTGTAACGGCAGGTGGCTTAGCCTTATGCTTTTAGATGTACGAATTAAATTATTTAGTGAATTGATAATTTATGAATTTCACACATAGGACAGTCGCTACTACGATTTTATAAATTTTTGATTTGCGTTATTAGTGATTACCAAGTTAGCTTCGGATATGCGTGTAACCCCTTATTTGACTTTAGCTAGTTTTTAAAAAATGTAAACTAAACAGACAGCATACAAAATTCTGATTCTTTTTAGCTTTTACTGAATAGTAAGTGAGAATCAATTTAGGTTTTTTAAATTGTTTTTGTTGTATTAAGTTAATTTCGCCACAAAAAGTATTACAACCAATGTCCGTTTATGTAAAAAAATTTATAAACTTGGCGAACTTTGATATTTAATAGAAATTGAAAAATGTCTAAAACCTGCATACCAACAGAAAAAAAACATTTGTTTGGAATTCATAATCATTAAAAATGGAAATAGCTTTAGAACAAATTGAAAAGTAAGTAAAAAGAAACAAACAGACAATTCAATACAATTAAGACTAATTGACTGACTAGAAAGACAAGAAACTTTTTATTCTGAAAAAATTGAATGAAGTTAAAAGTTGGCATAACTAAAGCGGCAAACCTTGGGTAATGCAATTGATTATTATTCTTAGAAATTAGGTACACACCGCAAATACACCCACTTGTGTTGGTTAGATAGATTGTTTGGAAAATATCACTGTGTGTACGTCCGTGTATGTATTAATGTGTAGATTTACTAATATTTCTTTGAACGATTTTGATATTTCAATGTAAAGATGATACATACAAATTTTTCTCCCAGTGAAACTACAATAGTTTGTTTCGTTTATAAATAAACGAATGTTCAAAAACCTCTAATGGCTTTTTTGATTACAGCTGCATCGCAACTAGAAATAATAATGCGTAGGGAGACAAAACAAATAATGCCTACAATCTAAAAGTCACTCATACGCCATGACCCATGTCCAAGTATACTTACGTTCAGTTCTTCGAATAAGAGATAATTATTTTTCATTGAACCACACTTTTCTTTTAAGTTCCACATACGGGAAATGGATAATTGATTTATGGGCTCAAGAGACGTTACTAAAAGTTTATTTTTAATTTTTTTTACACTTGAGTATGAACGGGGGGTAAAGTAAGAAAATGAAAAATTTCTTCGATTCATTACTGTAATTACACTATCGTACATGTTGTAGAGATTTTACTAACGAAGTTAGTAAGTCAATCGTTCCCAAGCCGAAAATGCAGTGTTTGTTAGAGCGGAGATACGTGATAACAAGAAAAAACGTTAACTTCGGCTGCAACGAAGCTAAAATACCCTTCACAGATGTATTTATTGCTTTTAGTAACTATGTGTTCAGTTTCTATGGAAGCTATATGCTATAGTAATCAGATCTGAAGAATTTCTTTGGAGATTACATTGTTGCCTTAAAAATAATCTATACCAAATTTCGTGAATATATCTTGCCAAATGTGAAAATTTTCCATACAAGCATTTGATTCTGATCGTTCAGTTTGTATGGCAGCTATATACTACAGTTAACCGATCTGAACAATTTCTTCCGATATTACTTTATTTCTATGAAAAATAACTCTTACCAAATTTCGTGAATATATCTTGTCAAATGCAAAAGTTTTCCAAACCGGAACCAGATTCCCATCGTTCAGATTGTATGTCAGCTATATGCTATAGTAGCAGCTTGGAGAGAAAGTGACGTTTATAAAATTTCAAAGCAATGTCTTAAAAACTGAGAGACTAGCTCGTATATATACAGACAGACGGATGGACACACAGACAGACGGACATGACTTAATCGAATCAGCTCGACATCTTCTTCTTAATTGGCGTAGAAACCGCTTAAGCGATTATAGCCGAGTTAACAACAGCGCGCCAGTCGTTTCTTCTTTTCGCTACGTGGCGCCAATTGGATATTCCAAGCGAAGCCAGGTCCTTCTCCACTTGGTCCTTCCAACGGCGTAGAGGTCATCCTCTTCCCCCGGCGGGTACTGCGTCGAATACTTTCAGAGCTGGAGTGTTTTCGTCCATCCGGACAACATGACCTAGCCAGCGTAGCCGCTGTCTTTTAATTCGCTGAACTATGTCGATGTCGTCGTATATCTCGTACAGCTCATCGTTCCATCGAATGCGGTATTCGCCGTGGCTAACGCGCAAAGGACCATAAATCTTTCGCAGAACTTTTCTCTCGAAAACTCGCAACGTCGACTCATCCGTTGTTGACATCGTCCAAGACTCTGCACCATACAGCAGGACGGGAATTATGAGTGACTTATAGAGTTTGGTTTTTATTTGTCGAGAGAGGACTTTGCTTCTCAATTGCCTACTTGGCAAGAGTTATCCTGCGTTGGATTTCTAGGCTGACATTGTTGGTGATGTTTACGCTGGTTCCAAGATAGACGAAATTATCTACGACTTCAAAGTTATGACTGTCAACAGTGACGTGAGAGCCAAGTCGCGAATGCGACGACTGTTTGTTTGATGACAGGAGATATTTCGTCTTGCCCTCGTTCACTGCCAGACCCATTTGTTTTGCTTCCTTGTCTAGTCTGGAGAAAGCAGAACTAACGGCGCGGGTGTTAAGGCCGATGATATCAATATCATCAGCATACGCCAGCAGCTGTACACTATAAAAGATGGTACCTTCTCTACTAAGTTCTGCAGCTCGAACTATTTTCTCCAAAAGCAGGTTGAAAAAGTCGCACGATAGGGAATCGCCTTGTCTGAAACCTCGTTTGGTATCGAACGGCTCGGAGAGGTCCTTCCCGATCCTGACGGAGCTTTTGGTGTTGCTCAACGTCAGTTTACACAGCCGTATTAGTTTTGCGGGGATACCAAATTCAGACATCGCGGACTGTCGAAAGCAGCTTTGAAATCGACGAAGAGGTGGTGTGTGTCGATTCTCCTTTCACGGGTCTTTTCCAAGATTTGGCGCATGGTGAATATCTGGTCGGTTGTTGATTTGCCAGGTCTAAAGCCACACTGATAAGGTCCAATCAGTTTGTTGACGGTGGGCTTTAATCTTTCACACAATACGCTCGATAAAACCTTATATGCGATGTTGAGGAGGCTAATCCCACGGTAGTTGGCGCAGATTGTGGGGTCTTCTTTTTTATGGATTGGGCATAGCACACTTAAATTCCAATCGTTGGGCATGCTTTCGTCCGACCATATTTTACAAAGAAGCTGATGCATGCACCTTATCAGTTCTTCGCCGCCGTGTTTGAATAGCTCGGCCGGCAATCCGTCGGCCCCTGCCGCTTTGTTGTTCTTCAGGCGGGCAATTGCTATTCGAACTTCTTCATGGTCGGGTAATGGAACGTCTGCTCCATCGTCATCGATTGGGGAATCGGTGTTGTGCACTCACTGGTGTTGTGCACTCACTGCCATTCAGCAGGCTGGAGAAGTGTTCCCTCCATAATTTAAGTATGCTCTGGGGCATCAGTGACTAGATCTATCAGCTCGACATACTTATCATTTATATACATAATTTATAGGGTCTCCGATCCTTCCTGCTGGGTGTTACAAACTTCATGACAAACTTAATATACCCTGTTCAGGGTATAAAAATCTGTGTGAAACTCGGTAATTCTACGAGAGAGACGTTTGATATGATCAAGCAGGCTTACCCAGATATTGTTTTAGCAAGAGTTTCACATCAAGGGCATTGTCCACCATGAATTTGTTCCTCTTGGACAAACCGTCAACTCCAAGTTTAACGTGGAGGTCCACAAGAGACTCAAACGAAGGGTTAATTGGGTCCGACAAGACATCGCAGCCTATTGGAAGTTGCACCACGTCTACGCCTCAGCTCACACCAACTTTTTTTTGAACAGCTACCTACCCCCGGACTTTTTTGTTTCCTTGCCTGAAAGGCCGATGAAAGGCAAGCATTTTCAGATGATAGAGGGTATCTAAGCACCATGGACCTCGGCTCTCAAGGCTGTTCCGGAGAATGCCTCCCGTGACGCCTTCAATGCTTGGAAACGCGCTGGCAGCGACGCAGAAGGAGCCTATTTTAAAAGTTTTTAAAGAATTGTAACGATTTCCTTACTCTCATACTGAATTACTTAAATATAATTTCCTGCCTGCAAAGCGTGTTTTAACATCGCCTTCAGTGCAGAAAAATTTAAATGCGCAGCACAGCTTCCCGCGCAGTTGCATTAAAAAAATGAAATGAATAGAACATTCGCCCACAAAGCCGAAGCTGTTGGTGTATCACTGTACTTTTATGTTGTTGTTCTTGTTTTTATCTTGTTGCGTTTACCATACTTTGTGACAAGATTTAAAGTGATTTGATAGGGATAAAGAAGAATAAAAATATATTTCCACGGTAATATTTTATATATATTTGTATATGAATGATGAAGATGATGAGACGGGTTGAATTATAGACGACTCTCTGTTTGTTCGTCCGATCGTCTGTCCGTCTGTGCTAGCGATAGGTTAGGTTAGATTAGGTGGCTGACCAAAGATTGCACGCGGACTACAATAAGTGGTCTTTTGTGATGCCATAGAAAAGAAGGAAGAGTTCGGTTTGGCGACTCCATGATCTAAGTGATCCGGTATGAAGTCAAAGTGAATGAGGATTTCCGAGTGTTCAGACCCGTGTTTTTTAGAAACCCAGACCCAGACTCTTTGAGTCTGATGGCAACTTTCGCAGCTATACACCTTCCGGCGATGTCCACGGGCAATATTTGCAGGATGCCGTTAAGTGTCATGGTTAGTGAACCACACATGCTGATGAACCCCGCCCATTGAACGTTCTTGAGTTTCTTTGTGTGTGTTTTCTCTTCTAAAGTGCTTTTCCACAGAAAAACTCAATAGAACATACAAGTAAAAGGCTTGACTATGGTGTTGAAGAGCCAGAGGACCACTTTCGGGAAAAGACACCTACTTTTTGTCAATGACAGCAGTACAATATTCGGTTTCCATAAAAGCTTCCTATCCAGGATGAGCCCTGGTTATTTTACTGTGTTCGCAGGTTGCAGACGGATGTCATCCATTCTGTGATAGAGATAACTTGAGTGAAAAATAAAATATCTTGAAACTGCAAACTGCAAACTACAAACTATAAAACTGCAAGATCATATTTGGAATATACACAAACATAATTGCAAACAACAACAAGAAACACTACATCGGCAGACGAAGAGTTATGAATTAAAGAATTAATCCTTTATTGCTAATACAGTAATTTTGTGCATTTCTTCATTGACATAACTTATTACCAAATATATGGACATTCAAACGCATTGGACATCCTAAATGCGACAACTCAACCGCCTATCAACTTTTTATACCCTGAATAGGGTATATTAAGTTTGCCACGATGTTTGTAACACCTAGAAGGAAGCGTCGGAGACCCTATAAAGTATAAACATATAAACGATCAGTATGTTGAGCTGAATCGATTTAGCCGTGTCCGTCTGTCCGTCTGTCTGTCTGTATATATACGAACTAGCCCCTCAGTTTTTAAGATATCGTTTTGAAATTTTGCAAGTTTCATTTTCTCTTCAAGAGACTGCTCATTTGTCGGAACTGCCGATATCGGACCACTAACATATAGCTGCTACCCAAACTGAACGATCGAAATATAGTGCTGGTATGGAAAACTTTTGCATTTGACAAGATATGTTCACGAAATTTGATATGAGTTATTGTTAATAGAAATAATGTAAATCTGAAGAAATTATTTCAGATCGGCTCACTATAGCATAAAGCTGCCATACAAACCGAACGATCGGAATCAAGGGCTTGTACGGAAAAATTCGTATTTCGACGTGGTATCTTCACAAAATTTGACATGGAAAAAATTGTTTAGTTCGTAATACTATAGCCTATACATAGCTTCCATACAAACTGAGCACATAATTACTAAAAGAAATGCACCTGTGAAGGGTATATTAGCTTCGATGAAGCCGTAGTTAACGTTGTTTCTTGTTTTAATTTTTTATGCAAAGTGTAACACTTACGAATTCTATCATAGCGCTTCAGATAGCCTCCTAAGTCTTTCGTTAGGCGACAATTGCATCCTTTTCAAAATTAGCTGCTTACGAAATCTATCGTATCTTATCGCCCTCCAATGCTGTTCTCAATATCTGTGTGAAGCTACTGAAACTGCGAAGCTGAGTTTTTTATTTAAATGTCAAAAATCTGCAATTATTTCTAGATTGTTGACTGTCGGCACTTGCAGCAGATTATTTTCTTTTACCAACTTTTTGACACGTGTAGCATTTTGTGTTGACTTATGAGCACATTGTTTTGTTGTTTTCAATTACTACGTGGCAGTTCTTAACACTCAAAGTGAAACTTGATTTGTAAGCATGAAATAAGCAACATAATAAACATTGTGAAAACTGGGAGAAGGAAAATTTGCATTTAAAGGCCGCGAAGACATTCAACCTATTTGTCTGGCTGGCTGGATTTTACCACCCAAAAAAATTAATGTACATATACCCTAGACCATCAAAATGACAATAGTCAAGCTCGCTCAGGATAACCATTATAAGAACTACTACCGAAACTATGAAAATGTTTATAAAATAAATATAACCTCGTCCAATCCCCATAGAACGTTGTTGTTAAAAAATACTGAAAGTGCGATAAATCAATAACTAAATTCGGAAGAGACATAAACTTTTACTCCCGAGATCGCACGAGATGCTTTAAGGGAGTCGGACAATGGGCGTGGCACCGCCCACTTTTAGGTAAAATCACATATATCAGAACCTGCTAGACCGATTTCAATCAACGTCGGTACGTAACATTCTTCTGACATTCTTATGTCATTTCCACACTTCCCATTCTCTGATTCTCTCCTTTCCAGGGTACAAATAGAAAAGCAGTTAATATAACGGAATAGAACTTTGCACGAATAATACCTTAAGCTTTTGCCATTTTATGACCAAGAATTGCTCAAATCCAACTGAAACTGTTCAAGCGCCTCACTGAATAATATATTTGTTTCCCAATACCTATAGTTGAGTTTTTACCAAAAATGAGAGAGCGTGTTTTACTGATAACGGTAGATCTTTCTGCCTAAAACGGACAAAATTGGGGAAAAACCTCGCTCCCATATAATAAACATATACCATTCGGGTGACTTTTCTCCATATCAATGGTAATGGTATGTGAGGTAAATTAAGGATTTATAAAATTTAGAATCATATGTAAGTGAATGTGAATTAGTATGCCATTAGAATGTCTTTATACTACCATATTGTAAGAAAGCTTGTTCAACTATTTATATATGTGTACTTGGTGCTATGAATGTAAAATAGATTTCTTTTTGGCCTTTGCTGTTTGCATTTAGAATTTTGTACTTGCAACGTCAACGAACACAGTAAGGATTCTTCATACCTGTTGAAGTGAACACACGTAGCTACGCACCAGTTGTGACCCATGGCGTTCTTTGGTATGGCAATGGTACAAAACAGAGAGAACTGAAAGAATAGCGAGAATCATGTTTTTTGTTGTTATTACTTTGCTTGAACATTGTAAGTTAAAATATGCTCTTTTGCTTTGTCAGCTTTTGTAGTTAGCATTTCTGTTGTATTTAATACTTTTTACGTAATTATATAGCTTGGGAAACAATTTCTCAATATCTCTCTTCCGCATTTTTGCTCTTTATTCAATGCCTTATAAAAAGTGTTACAGAGATCGGATATATTAAAAAATATTGGCCGTTTGGTTCGATAATCTGTTTCCATCTTGACGGCAACTTCATAACATCCCCCTTCTAGAAGCCGCCCTCCTTATTTGCGAAGAACTCGGACAGCCACTTTTCACAAGCCTCTTTTGAATTCAACTTTACACCAACAACGGCGTTCATCATGGACAGGAATAGGTAGGAATCACTTGGCGCTATGCCCGGGCTTCTGATGAGTCATCAACGAAGTGTGTAGTCTGGCGTTGTCCTGCTGGAACACTGCCCCCTTCCTGTTGGCCAATTCTGTACGCGTTTGGTCGATCGCTTGCTTCAAGCGGTCCAGTTGTTCGCAGCAGATGGTAGAATTAAGCGTCTGGCAATATAGTAGCAGCTCATTGTGGATGATTCCCTTTCAATCCCACCAAACACACAACAGAACCTTCCTGGCCGTCAATCCCGGCTTGGCCACTGTTTGGGACGTTTAACCGGCCTTCGACCACGACCGTTTTCTTTTGATATTGTCGTATGTGATCCATTTTTCGTCGCCAGTCATCATCCGCTTCAAAAATGGGTCGAGTTCGTTCCGTTTCAGCAGCGTACCGTAGGCGTTGCTTCGGTTCAGAAGGTTTTTCTGCGTCAAATCATGCGGCACCCAAACATCAAGTTTGGTAACTGACTCCTATCTTCAGGGCGATGTCACGCCGTGGTCATAGGTCTTCCGCCGAATGACTTATCTATGGTGTTGTTTTCACCCGCTCTGAATCGTCGAAACCATTCCTCCGCAGTTTGAAGTGATAGAGTACCATCCCCCAAAACACCATTAATCTCACAGAATATTTTTCTAGCGGATTTGCCTTTGACGAAGGAAAACTTTAAAATAGCGCAAATTTCGGCATTAGAAAACTCCATGTTTACACGTCTATAACTGTTGATCGTAATATCCAAACTAATCATGCACAGCATTGTTTTGTAGTTTATGTCAAGACCTTTCAAAGATGTATTGCCAGATACGAGCTCTGTAGTGCTTTATATATAGCCGCGAAATTCAAAAGACAAAAAGGCGAAAGGGAGATATTTTCCAACCTAATATTATATTTCTACAAGTATATGTACATATGGACATATTTATATAAATTCTTGCAGTGTTAGTAAGTGCCTCTTTTCGATATCAGTAAAAATTTTTCCACTGAAAAATGTGTTCTTTTGTTCACTCTTATAATAGCTCTATTAGATTTTCTGATAAAAAATGGAACATAAACACATGAAAAGTTTTAATAAGCTTCTAACTTATATGCATATTCATGTGCAATATGACATCTTAGGATGAAACTCTCAAGCTCTTACCCAAAACATATTCTTGTATATTTATGTTCACTAGGGTGATTCAAAAAAAAATTTTTTTTTTTTTCAATTGGTACTCGCAAAAATAGGTTCCTAGACACCTCTAAGAAAGCCTCTCCAAATATGAGTTTTTAATTGTAACTGGAAGGTCCTCCGCCTAACGGTTTTCTATTTTTTCTTATTATCAGATAGAAAAATTTATATCTCGCTTCCAACTACTTGAAAAAATATCTTGTTCATTAGGTTTTGTGGGAAAATGAATGCTCTAAAATATGGTCTCTTATGATTTTTTCGTAAACCCAACCGTTTAAAAGATATTAACAGTTAAAGTTTGATTATTTTTGGGAACATTTTTTATTTCTTATGAATTTTATATCTCAATGAAAAAAAAACGTTATTATGAATAGATTTTTGGAGAGGTTTTCTTAGCGGTTTATCCTGAGCGAGCTTGCCTATTTCAGTTTGAATGGTTTGGTAGATATTTACATTAAACCTGTTGGAGGTGGGGCCACGTCGACATTATAAAGATTTTCAAACCGCAGATTCATCTTAATACTGCGATTTGTTATACCAAATAACATCTTCATTTAGTGTTTAATTACGGCACTTTAAACGTTTTCGTTTAGTGAAGGTTTGTGATCGTGGCAGTAGTCCGATTACACCCATCTACGAAGTGGCCCTCATATTTGCCATGGAATATGTATACCAAGTTTCATTAGGACATTTTAATTTTTATTCAAGTTACTGCTTGCTTAGGCGGACATACAGACAGTCTTTCAGAATTACTGTCATCCTTAGCATTTACATATATGCATGTATGAACAACATCGAACTTATGTGGTTGTGCATTACATTATATGCATATTACAATATGCAGAAATGAGCATTCGCTATTTAAATATATGTACCTCACATAAATTTAGTTTACAAATACATATTTTCCATTCCTCTTCCACTCCAATTTGTGCTAAGCATTTTAAAATCGTGTATTATTTGATTTGTATATTGTTCACTTTCACTTATTTGTCTTCCTCTATTACTCAACTCTTATGAAACTCTTTTACTCTGAATAATATTTTACGAACTGAAGATTTTTCCAATAAAAGTGAAACGATTAAAAAAAAAGAAACATACACTAATTGCTAAGGAAATACAAATGTTTTTAATTTAGTGTGAAGTGCAATCCACACAATTAAGCTTTGAATACAATATCAATCAAATGGCCTCCGCTTCTTCTTTTGCAGGAATGAATTCGATGAACTAAATTTTCCACTAAATCAAGTCGTATGCAATGAATAGCATGTTCAATATTTACTTATGGAGCTTGAAGAGAGTTTGGTTTATTGCTAAAGACCAATGATCCCGCAAGAAGTAGTCTAATGATGTTAAATCACAACTTCTTGGAGGAAGTTTCTTCCAATTGCGAAAGATGTACAAACCGATGATTCCATCAGGTCAAAAGCCACACCAAACTGTATATTTACATCGCTACATGGCTGTACATGAATAATTTGTGGATTTTCTTCGTCCGAGAATCGACAGTTTGCCGCATAACTCAGATGAAAATTAGCTTCATCGGAGTAGATGATTCTCTTAAAAAAATCATTATCGTTTTGAAGTTGTTCCAGCACAAAATCAGCAAATTTATAACGTTTACGGTGATTCAATGGCTTCAGTTCTTGATCCCTCTGAAAATCCGCCAGTGGTTTGAGACTGTCCCAATACTGGAGAACGCCTTGCAATCGATATATTGCAATATTTTCATTGCTTCGAATGGTTCTTTGTCTTATTGGCACTTGAACATTATGTGTACGCTGGAAATTTTCGATTTCCTTGATAGTGAA
The DNA here is from genome assembly GCF_024586455.1 of Bactrocera neohumeralis. Taxonomy (NCBI): domain Eukaryota; kingdom Metazoa; phylum Arthropoda; class Insecta; order Diptera; family Tephritidae; genus Bactrocera; species Bactrocera neohumeralis. The sequence goes on along the minus strand of NC_065923.1, from coordinate 44,854,850 downwards.
GTTGAATATTTTGTTAACGTTGTTCCAGCGTACATCTTTCCATGATAAAATTGTAAATATTATTAAATACATATTTTAAGTATATATTAATGTATGTATTAAAAATGGCCGAAACGACACTTAGAAATCATATCGTCCTTATTAAAAAACCTGGTATAATATCGAACTTTTAAAAACTTACGTATGGATAACATGGCATGATTCTAATTTTATATTACTTTACAATGTAGTTTATTATAAAAATATATATGTATGTATATGTATAGTATTATTATTTAGTATTATTTGATTAAACCTTTTTGGCTAATTGTTTTGATATGTCACACTCCAGACAGTCAGATATTCTTAGCGACATAATCATTGAATACTAAGCTATAATATTCATACTATAATACTTTTGTTATGCACGTCTAATAGTATGGATGCATGATATAGTCAAAAATGTGTTACGTATTTTTCTGTAGCTATATTAGAGAGACATATGTATGTGTAGTATACTTGTAGTACATAGAATTGATAATGGTTTATCTTTAGCCTGCCAATTAGGTACGTAATGTAAATAAAATAAAACAGTTTTCAAAAACGATAGGAACGATGATTGTGGCAATTGTATTTTCTTTCTCATGTTTTGTTTTATAAAATCGAAAATTCCTGATAAAGTACATAAGTAAGTTAGCAGTTTGCAATATTTTGAAAAAGGTGAGTAGGGTTGTTACACTATATACTTGTATAATAACATTTAAGTTTATGCTTGAGCACACATATTTATTATGCATATATATATCGGTTGCTGACGAAATTTAAACATTATTCTGACCAAATTTTGTGTGAAATTTTTGAACTGTTGCTTTCATTACTTTTGAAACATTGTTCAATCGTGGAAACACGTTGCTCTATCGTGAAGTGCTCCATTTTAACTAGCCCAAACTTTCACTTTAATACAAAAATGGGGCCAAATGTTAAACTTAATTAAATTTTAGGCACCCTGTATTTAATTCCAATCTTGTGTTAATTATGGGACACCCTTTATAAATATATATAATACCTATAGTATGTGTATATATATGCTGATAATTCTTGATTCCAATTTTGCTTTTGTATGCCAAGTTTGGCTTAATCTTACATTCTACCACAACAGCGAATTATTGTGCCAACACGTGCGTCGCATAAGTACGCAATCATGCAATCACGCACTTATCGCTGACTACTTTGACACTGGTTTCTCTGTAGCGCAACTATTCTAGTTCTTTCTTCAAAAGAGTCACGTGTAAACGCCGCCTTTAGCGACCTTTTTGTATTCCACACATTCATGCAACTGATTGTTTTCATATGGCTTTTATACTTTTTGCTGAAGTTTTGCAAGACTTTTTTGTTGACTTTTTGAGCTTAACCCAAACAAGTAAGGAAGAAGTAAGTTCAGGTATAATCAAACATTTTATACTCTTGTAACTTGCAAGGATTAAAGTCTGGGAAGTATCTTCAAGTACATAAGGCTTGATAGTTATATGGGGTCTAGGTGAATTTTCACCCTCTTCTATGGGCACCGTTAAGATAGCTCATATATTGGCTTATGTATGTGGTATAAAGACATCCGCAAGGTCGAAAATCATTGTATTAGGTAAATATATTCAGCCTCTTTGCAGCACACAGACACACCACCATCAGGAAGAATTTTTTCTGAATTTCAAGTATATTTCTCCTACAGTGACAGATATTTTCGGTAAAAAGTCAACTATAAGCACTGGGTTCACATATTCAGTATCTAGGGGCGTGAAAAATTTTAATGTAGCACACCTCAAATGTGCAATTCGCGCAAAGTTTTGTCCTGATACATTAATTAATTCTTGATTTGTATACTGAAAAGTGAAAGTTTCAAATGGAATTTGAAATTGTGTTATATGGGAAGTAGGCAGGGCCGTAGTCCGATTTCGTCCATTGTTGCACTGTGCCGGATTTGGTTGAAATCGTTCAGGCGAATCTCGAGGTATGTTATTCCACCAAAAATGGGCTGTGCCACCCCCAGAGTCCAATTTCGATCACGACTTCACTAAAGCCTTCTCATACCATTTCTGTATTAAAGTACCGTTATAGAGGGAGAGAAAGAGGATATCATCCGATTTCAGCTCTTTGATAAACTTCATGTCTTTCCTCCTGTCCAAAGACAATATATGCGAATATTAAATGGTTGATTAATTGGCATTAAAAGTACAGAAATTGCTTCTGCATTTTAAATTACATTCATTGTATGGCCGCTGGTTCTCATGTTGTGAATCCAACACTTATTAGACTGCAAATGAAATCTTTTTAAGGAATTTTAGTGATAATAATTATATAACAATTAGGTGTGACATGTGGAATTACTGATAGAAAAAATATTAACAACTGGAAAATATTCATTAATCTTTATCCAGCTTAAAGCGATAACACAGATATCGGTCCATTGATAATTGGGGTATTTTTAAAAACGCTAGTCAACTTATATCTATTATTCGTCGTCCGTTAGAAAAATAATGGGTTGTCAAAAAGTCTTGCGGTATTTTTATTGAATTTTTTTTTATTGAAATTGAAATGAATTTTTGATGACTCATGCCCAGCTCTTGACCGATGCTACGGCTGCTACTATGCCAGTCTCTTTCGACCAATTCAGCGATTTTATCGCAATTTTCGACGACAGGCCTTCCGGAGCGTGGCGCATCTTCGACCACCTCTACACCAGAACGAAAACGTTAAAACCATCGTTGTGCGGTGGAAAAGGAAACTGTATCGGGTCCATAAACTGCACAGATTTTATTGGCGGCTTGAGATGCATTTTTGCCTTTATCGCAGTAGTACTGTAAAATATGCCGTATTTTCTCTGTACTTTGCTCCATGTTTGCGACGCGATAACTCACGAACGACTTAAAAGAAACGACAATCAATCAAACATGTGTTAGCGCGTGAAATGAGCTTCTAAAAAAGGTATAGCATGACCGGATGCGACGAATAAAACTAGAACTACGCGCTTTCAGCGCCAACTAGCGAAAATACCGCAAGAATTTTTTGACAACCTATTATATTTATTGTACCACTAGGCGTATGAGTGATATTACTATGGTCTTACGAAGTGTAACTTTGTGAATATTGAAAATGAGGCAACCAATATTCACATTTGAATTAATATACATACATATTCATTAACATATTATATCCTACCTTTCGCAAATGTACCACACAAATTTTCCTTTCAACTTTATTCAAATTAATTGCCTATAGTTGCCTTTCAACTCGACTAGCAAATGTAAATTCAGTGCTTCTTGCCAGCTTTGGTTGCAACCTCTAGAACGAGGTAACAATTCTGCAACTTTTGCAACTAATTTTGTGCAGTCCTCTTTGCCTTTAGACTTTGAGATATTTATTTGTGTTTATGGGTATCCACTTATAAAATAACTAGCCTTGTTAAAGGTGAGAATATTGCTGAGTTGCTTAAGTAAATATATATGAGTATACAGGTTTTAAAAACTGTACGGTCATAATTGTGTATATATGGCGGAGTAAACTGAGTAAAATAGAAAAGGGTATTTAGAGTAAAGTAACAAAAGATCGCATAGAACGACAAACAAAGGATTGCCACATATATTCATTAGGGTAACTGGTGATCAATATTTTGGCTCATAGTCGCATAGTCTACTTAAAATGTTGGAATTAATGATAATTGTAAAGAAATATTCTTAATTATTGGGTTGAAAACATATGTAAGAAGATCTAATAAATACATAAAATGCATTGCTTTTTTGTTTCAAGAAATGGAGAACTACTATGTAGGATTGAACCCTTAAGCATTTTTAAACCTGTCAACATTTGGGTTAATATTATGTTTAGTAAAAAAGAGTTTTCACAGAAATTAGTAAAATGTAGAAATAGAAAGCTATAAATGCTTTTTTATTCCAAATGTGTCATTTACTAAAAATTGTGTAAAATAACGTAACGAAATAGTCGTACCATATTTCAGTGACTTTTCTGAAATGCCTTCACATTACTTTCTGAAACACATCGCTGCTCAACATTTATTTAAAATTTTTCAAAAATAAGCCATTCTACTTAAAACACTGCTGTTTAATATTAAAAAGTTGTGCGTCGACGAAAATACAATAGTTTGCGGTCATTTTGCGACTATTATGTTAAAGGCTTTTTCTTTCTAACTCTGGATTGCTATAATCGAAAACGTTAGTAAAAGTTGCCTAACACGTATGATTTTTTGTGAGTGGTCAAGGTGTGTGGGGATCAAAACAGCACTATTTACTAAAATTACAAAAATAGATATACGCGAAGGAAAGTTTTTGAAATCAAATGCGTAATCAGCACAGCTCAAATATCCCACAAACTTCTTAGCACATCAGTCGTAATTTTTTCCTTCATATTTGCTGAGAAGTAATTGTATAAGAACCTTGTACGGATATGCATGTAAACACATCCAAAAAATGGTTTCAACTGTTCATAAATTATGATTTTAGTGTGAGAAATTAAGAGCGTGGAAAACCACCAAAAAAGTTTGAAGGCGCCGAATTCCAAGTAATATTGGATTAAAATGATACTTCAAGTTAAAAACAAGTGATAGCCCTATTAAATATTGAACAATTAGCAATATCAGTTATTTTAAAGCTATGGGAAAGATTCGAAAGTGTGGGAAATGGGTGCCAAAAGAAAAAAATCAAAAATGGAAAACCGATAAATTTATTGCTAAATCCAATGTGGTTGTTGTAGCTTAAGTGGTTCAGGAGCTATGTACATTAAATTCCTTTTGCCCACAGATGTCCCTTGCTCCTGTGTTCTCTGTGCCAAATTACAGTTTTATATCTGATATTTAGTGCTTAGTTATGGAACTTTATATATTTTCGGTTATTGGCGATTTGTGGGCGTGGCAGTGGTCAGATTACGCCCATCTACGAACTCGAAGTTTTATACTAAGGAACCAACGTACCAAATTTCATCGATATATCTCAATTTTTATTCAAGTTCCAGCTTCCACGGACGGGCAGACAGAAAATCAAATGCAACTTTTCTCGTCGTTCTGATCATTTATATATTTATATTTCCAGGTTTGTTTTTGCTGGATATATTTGCTGACATTGCTCCATATGTTTGGTGATTATATGTGAGGTGCCTTAATAAAATCCAAGGAACAATATTTAGTATCTTCGGAAAGTCCAATTTTGGGCAGCATGATAATAGTTAATGTTGCTAAAATCGTAGCCCCACAAAAAATAGTCTATCGCATGATCTTGGTGCCTTACGGGTCCATTTCTTGAGATGAATTGTTCTCCCATATATTACATATAATGTTTTTTCAGTTTTTGGCAACAAAAAGTTTTTAGCATCGAACAAACCCATTCACCGTAACGTTGCGTCCAACAGCATGGTGAATATGTTTTTCGGGATGCATGGGCAGTTGGCCACCAAGATCATGCGATTTAACGCCTTTAGACTATTTTTTGTGGGGCTACAGTAAGCCAGCAACTATTCCAGCTTTGGAAGACAACATTTCCGAAGAAATATATACAAAATTGGACTTTCCGAATGGACCACCTAAGACGCAGTCAACATTTAAATGAAATATCTTCAAAAAGTAAATGTCATGTAAAAAATCAAGCTCTTAAACTATATGTGAGGTGCCTTAATAAAATCCAAGGAACAATATTTAGTATCTAGCATGATAATAGTTAATGGCTAAAATCGGGTCTATACTGCCTCAACTCCCATATATTACATATAATGTTTTTTGTTTTTCTAACAAACCTTATGGTGAATATGTCGGACAGTGTATGAGTTATATACAGTACATGTGTAGTATAATGTACATATGTATAATCAAACTAACTAATTAATCTCCAATTATACCTCATGACTACATTTTGGAAACTAATTAATAACATAATTTTTGAAATATTTTTGAAATTTTCTAAACTAGCCGTGTTTACTACATTTATTTATTCTTACAGTATGTCATCTTCAGAGGTGAGGCAAATACTTGGCTTAACGGATAAGAAAAAGCACATACCCAAAGAGTTTTTTTCTTTTTAAAAACTTGTCAGTCATAAACAATTAAACTTATTTAATCTTTAAGTTCACTAATATATTATGCGAAAAAAATATTAGATTTACATATTTTAAGAATTCATTCACTTATGATTATTATACTTGTTTGAATCTCAGTAAGTGAATGTATTTTAGTGAATATTATACGCTATAAGAGCCAATAATACAGCTCAAACAAGCAAATCTTTTACATAATGATCTATATAAATAATTAGATATTATTTTTCGGAGGGTTTTTTTTTGGAACACATATATTCCGCTATTAATGGGTTTAACAATTCTCTAGTAATAAATACTTATTGCCAGCACCTTATCTTTTGTATATGTAAGCACTCGCAGATGTCTTGAGATATATCATTCACATTCTCTAATATTTTACAAAAATTTCTTATTTGGAAGGTAGGGCTAAGTTCGGGAAGGGCTCAGTTTGGGTGCAACCGTACATGTTATACTCTTTCATCTTACGATAATCAAAGCTAGGAAAATACTTTGTGGTATAAAACGACAACCAGAGGATCGAAATCCAAGCAATTTTATATATTCATGTGCTATATATAACTCCTATACTGACAGGCACATAAGGTTTGTTAGAAAAACGAAAATGCATGCTACTTGCATTTCATTTACAAAACACTAATTATATATATTAAAGTCAGTCGGATGTTCGAAAATCTTGCTATTAGTTACATGGGGGTAAGTCAAGTTTTCGCTCATATTTATCTATTTCAGGCAAAAAGAGACACTGTTATGAGTAAAAGACGCTAGCTCATTTTCACTGAGATGACTGACATATTTGCTTATATGTATATGCGTTACAAAATCACCCGATAGTACGAAGATCTTTGTATTAGGTTGTCAAAAAACCGAGCAAATAAATTCGCAACAACTACTTAACCATACCAATTGGCCAGTGACAACAGTACGCCGCACAGCCGTACTCTCACCAAGCAAATGAATTCGCTACATACATCAACCAGCCTAACTGCACCAAGCACCCGGACTAGGATCTAGTAAAAGAACTTAACCTTAAATAAGTCCAGCAGGACTTTATTTGAGGGGGAGTACTGTGGGCACACAGACAAGTCGTACCACATCTGGCAGCACTGTTTATCAGTTATTCTATTATTTCATTCTCTTTATATTCTTCTTGGAAATTTACAGTTTCAACTGAATTCTAAGCTTTTAGTTTTAAGAAGCGTTACTTCTTGTATAGACGCCAACAAGTGAAGAAGTCTTTTGGGTTATTTTAATAAATAATCTGTAATTTTATATAAATGTGGTGTTTCATTCGCCGCTTGCGGTATTTTTATGGTGTTTTTTTTTATAGAAATTGAAATGAATTTTTGATGACTCATGCCCAGCTCTTGACCGATGCTACGGCTGCTACTATGCCGGTCTCTTTCGGCCAATTCAGCGATTTTATCGAAATTTTCGACGACAGGCCTTCCGGAGCGTGGCGCATCTTCGACCACCTCTACACCAGAACCAAAACGTTGAAACCATCGTTGTGCGGTGGAAATGGAAACTGTATCGGGTCTATAAACTGCACAAATTTTATTGGCGGCTTGAGATGCATTTTTGCCTTTATTGTAGTAGTACTGTAAAATATGCCGTATTTTATCTTTATTTTGCTCCATGTTTGCGACGCTATAACTCACGAACTACTTAAAAGAAACGACAATCAATCAAACATGTGTTAGCGCGTGAAATGAGCTTTCCAAAAAGGTATAGACCCGATGCGACGAATAAAACTAGAACTACGTGCTTTCAGCGCCAACTAGCGAAAATACCGCAAGACTTTTTTGACAACCTAATATTAAGAATATGAGGGCTAGGGGAAATATTGGTTCGATTCATTTTTAACACACATAAATACCAGGGAATGATTATTCCTGAATTTCAATCATATATCTTAGACATTGACCGATATCTTCGAACTGTGGGTACTATGGTCTAAATATTTGGTACCTAGTTGCTTGAACAGCTTTTATTAGATTTCAACGATTCTTGGTCATAAGGTGGCTTACATTAAGGGTATTATTTGTGCAAAGTTTAATCCCGTTAAACCGAATATTCCCACGGTTAGGCATGCCTGTCGTAAAAGGCGACTAAAATCCCGCATGCACTGTGTCTGTCATTCTGGGCTTGCCTCGAAATATCAGCATAGTCCATGTCAGATATAGTGCTATAGTATTCATCGTAAAAAATGGTTATTATATCACTGTATTTTTATTCCTGGTATTTGACCGTGTTTTCGTTTACGATTTCGTTTACGGAGGGTTTTACGAGACACTTGTCAGTCATACAGTCGGGTTCTTAGGAGTTCTTAGGAATTCCTGGGGGCTCGACTGGCAGTAGCCTTAGTGCGCTTGAGCTACAGGGCACTCCAAAGACTAAAACATGGTACCACGGGGAGCAGCCGCCCCTGAAGTTCGCTTCAGTCTGCTCATTGGGTTTTTGGCCCTTTGTGAAGATTCGTGGTGGCTGTGGTTTAAACCTAAATGCAGGAAGGCAATTAGTCCAATGTGGAGCCGCACTGCGGCCGGGTGCCGAACCCAGAGTACGGCAGAGGTTTTAGATGGGCCTCGAACCCGACCAAGGTGGAAAGGGAGTCCCACCCTACTAATTGGAACCAAAGTGTAAGTGTATGTGCCAGCACTCACGCTTTGGTTTTCCGGAGTATGATGCGGGTGCACGCACTCATACTTTGGGGCGCTGATCTGTGTGTTTCTAGTAATAGAAAACACCGTGGGTTTGAGCCTCCTTAGGCAGATACCCACGTAAAACTACATTGGATTCTGTCAACAGTGACGTGAGAGCCAAGTCGCGAGTGCGACGACTGTTTGTTTAATGACAGGAGATATTTCGTCTTGCCCTCGTTCTCTGCCAGACCCATTTCTTTTGCTTCCTAGTCCAGTCTGGAGAAAGCAGAACTAACGGCGCGGGTGTTGAGGCCGATGATATCAATATCATCGGCATACGCCAGCAGCTGTACACTCTTATAAAAGATTGTACCTGCTCTATTAAGTTCTGCAGCTCGAAAAATTTTCTCCAGAAGCAGATTGAAGAAGTCGCATGATAGGGAGTCGCCTTGTCTGAAACCTCGTTTGGTATCAAACGGCTCGGAGAGGTCCTTCCCGATCCTTACGGAGCTTTTCGTTTTGCCCAACGTCAGTTTACACAGGCGTATTAGTTTTGCGGGGATACCAAATTCATATTTAACGGCATAAATGCAGCTCCTATTCGTGCTGTCGAAAGCAGCTTTGAAATCGACGAAGAGGTGGTGTGTTTCGATCCTCCTTTCACGTGTCTTTGCCAAGATTTGGCGCATGGTGAATATCTGGTCGGTTGTTGATTTTCCAGGTCTGAAGCCACACTGATAAGGTCCAATCAGTTTGTTGACGGTGGGCTTTAATCTTTCACACAATACGATCGATGGAACCTTATACGCGATTTTGGGGAAGCTTATCACAGCGTAGTTGGCGCAGATTGTAGGGTCTCCCTTTTTGTGGATTGGGCAGAGCACACTTAAATTCCAATCGTTGGGTATGCTTTCGTCCGACCATATTTTACAAAGAAGCATATAGCTCGGCCGGCAATCCATCGGCCCCCGCCGCTTTGTTGTTCTTCAGACGGGTAATTGCTATACGAACTTCTTCTTGGTCTTGCAATGGAACGTCTGCTCGGGTTCGCCTTCTCCTAGCGTTGTGCGTTCACTGCCATTCAGCAGGCTAGAGAAGTAATTTGAGTATGCTCTGGGCATCGGTGACTAGATCACCATTGGGGGTTCTACAAGAGTGTGCTCCGGTCTTGAAACCTTAAGTAAGCCGCCGCATTTTTTCGTAGAATTTTCGAGCATTACTTCTGTCGACCAGCTTATCAAGCTCTTCGTACTCACGCATTTCGGCCTCTTTCTTTTTCTGTCTGCAAATGCGTCTCACTTATCTCTTCAACTCTCGGTATCTATCCCATCCCGCTCGTGTTATGGTCGATCGTAACGTTGCGAGGTAGGCAGCCTGTTTTCTCTCCGCTGCGCCACTGCACTTCTCGTACCAGCTGTTTTTTTGCATTTTCCGAAGACCAATGGTTTCGGAAGCAGCTGTACGTAAGGAATTTGAAATGCCGTCCCACAGTTCCCTTATACCGAGTTGTTTACGAGTGCTCTCAGAGAGCAGGAGTGCAAGCCGAGTAGAAAATCGTTCGGCTGTCTGTTGTGGTTGCAGTTTCTCTACGTCGAACAATCCTTGTGTTTGTTGACGTGCATTTTTTGCTGCACAGAGGCGACTCCGAATCTTGGCTGCAACAAGATAGTGGTCCGAGTCGATGTTTGGACCTCGGAGCGTACGCACGTCTAGAACACTGGTGACGTGTCTTCCGTCTATCACAACATGATCGATCTGGTTGTTGGATTTTCGATCCGGAGACAGCCAGGTAGCTTGATGTATTTTCTTGTGCTGGTATCTAGTACCACAGATAACCATATTTCGGGCCCCGGCGAAGTCGATCAGCCTGAACCCATTTGGGGATGTTTCGTCGTGGAGGCTGAATTTCCCGACCGTAGTGCCAAAGATACACTTTACAGGTTTTTTGTTAATGGCGATTTATGGGCGATTACGCCCATCTGCGAACTTTAAGTTTTATACTAAGGAACCCACATACAAAGTTGCATCTAGATATTTAAATTTTTACTAAAGTTACAGCTTTCACGTCGGACGGACAGATACTCTGTCAACCGGATTTCAACTTTTCTCGTCATCCTGATCATTTATATACATAAGTATATATACATATATTCGTGAGGTGAACAAAACTATATTACTCTGTAGCAACTGATTGCAAGAGCATAAAAATGAATGCACATCGTTTCAAGTTTATGTACTGTAATTCGGGTATTGCTGACATTTTCTTAGCCAAGGTTCTCTAATTGAAACTTTTCAAAATATACCAGCGTTCCACAATGTGTTAAAAATGACTGACAGGCATGGCAACATTATCCGTTGAAAGTAAAGTGGCACAAACTCTTAACAATCTTGTGTCTGATTTTCCAAATTAAGGAAAATTAACTTTTTTATTGTAGTTCTAATTGTAATACTTTTTTAGTAATTATGGCCACTATTACCCCATGGTTTTCATACCAACTGAATTGTGGTTGAAGCTTTGAAATTCGATATTATCGATATAAGTCAACTCATAATAAAAATGTCGTTTAACGTCTTGTCAAACCTTAACTTTTTTGTGGAATTAGGGTTTTCACCTCCGTGTCAGTGGGGTTCACCAGAGTACATTTTAAACTACTGCCAAGCAGTTGTAATTGATACAAAACGGAAAATAGTGAAAAAAATTATTATTTTAAACTATTTTAATTAGTTGTTTTGTACAAATAAATATAAATTTGAAATATTTGTTAAGCCGCTGAAGAAAAATTTCGGAGCTGGATGAGACAAGCTGCAATTTGGAAACATCAAATTGTATAACGTTAAAGAACTGTGTGATGTGTTTCGAACTAAAAAGTAAATATAATCTAGTATTTTTAGGAACATACTTTTTTGTAAAACGTCATTTGTGATTTATCCACTAACCAGAAAAATGGTGTTTATAATATGTACCTGTTATACTAGTATACTTCAATATTTCGGGATACTAATACTTTGCCAAATCCACGAAATTATATGAGTGATGGCATTGATAATTGTTAGCGGAAACATATTAAAAAGTAGTCTATTGAAAACAGATGCAAATTATAGAAGAAGAGAATACGTTCACTTTATATTTATATTGTGGTTCCTATTTATTATTTAAAATATTTAAATATTTAGAAAACATGTTGAGTTTTTTTGTTTTTATGTATTTAACTGTTTTTAAGCAACTATTATTTTTCCAATTCATTTTTAAACATTCATTTCTACAAAAAAATATATCCAAAAAATTTAGAAATAAATCAATTGTTTTCTTTTGTAAACGAAAAATTGATCTTCTTCTTATTATTCTTTGAACATAAATAAATGCGACTAGAAGAAGTCAACAATGTGCATATTTCGAATTTACAGATTTTGTTTTGCTTTCAAATTCCGTTTAATGTCTCCATTCCCTGTAAAGCGAAATATGAAGAACAGAATTGAAAATAAAATATAAAAAACATCATAAAAATACTCGGTAACGCATAAAATTTGGTTAATTGCCAAGATAATCACAAAACAAACATAAGAAGCAATATGACAATGACTTATTACCGGCAATAAGTGTCTACCAACGAGAGTAAAGAGATGAAAGAAAAATGCAGCACAAGACAATAATATGAGTTCTGTTATTATTGTCTTTACTTTCTTTGAACCAAAGGTAGTCTGCAAAACCAAATATGCTGCCAATAAAATATCTGAGGTGTTTCCGATTCGCAAAATAATATTCTTAAATCAAACAACTCATGAATCATGGATAAAATAAAACATGCTTACGACAACAGTATATGTATTGTTCATGAAGAATATGCAAGCGAATATGTTCAGGCGGTCAGATAGGCAGTAAATAGCGCCAAAAGAAATATTCAAAAATATTTGTACAATATACCTTTACATTGGTTATTTTAAATGAGTGGACTACCTGAATAACATTCTCTGAAATATATGTATGTGCATGTTTGCTACCTCAAAGGCCCTGTGTATAAAACTTTCAGTTCCATTGCTTGCGTATTATAATTTGTTCCTTATTGCGTTTGTGAATCAAAATTGTTTAGTTTGCAACACCAATCCCTTAATGACAGTTTTTGATAGCTAACTGCAGTTAGAAATGTAAGTCAACAACAGGGTGCAAGTTTAAGCTTGTGTAGTCTATGTTTTCGTATTACGTGCGCAGGAAAGTTGAGAGGTGTTTTGATAATTGACATTTTTTGAACATAGGTGAAACTATCTTTTAATGAAGTTTGAGTATATGAATATGACTTACTCGGTTGCTCAACAAGAAGATTCTCTACAAATTATATTACGAAATGACAATAAATGTTATATATGCTTATGACAAAGTAAGAAAATGTGAAAATGAGAAAGATATAGTATACAGGAATGTTTTCAAAAAGTGATAAAACGATGGATATCCACTTATTGTATTTCTCAAAGTCAAGATTTTTAACCACTTGTCACTCACGAGTACCAATGGTTTCTTTGTTCTAACTAGATCAGTAGAAGGAATAGCGATTGATTATTTGGCGAAAGACCTCTGACTAGAAGCAAATGCCAAAAGTAAAGGTTTTGCACTCCTGCGTGATAGTAATTTGAATACTTACTAACCTTGGAAGGAACAACCAATTAACACAATACTTTATATTCTAAATTAATAAAAACAAATAAAGAAGGGCTAAGTTCGGGTGTCACCGAACATTTTATACTCTCGCATGATAAAGTGATAATCGAGATTTCATTATCCGTCATTTACATATTTTTTTATTTTGCTGTAAAATTAATTAGATTAGATCAATTTGTGTACTTTGAGTATTGAATTGTATTTTTATTTCCCAATGTATATATTATACAGAGAAGGCATCAGATGGAATTCAAAATAGCGTTATATTGGAAGAAGGCGTGGTTGTTAACCGATTTCATCCATATTTCGTACATGTCATCAGGGTGTTAAGATAATATTACATACCGAATTTCATTGAAGTTCCTGGGATATGGTTTTTGGTCCATAAGTGGGCGGCGCCACGCCCATTTTAAATTTTTAAAAAAAGGCCTGGGTGCAGCTTCCTTCTGCCACTTCTTCCGTAAAATTTAGTGTTTCTGACGTTTTTTGTTAGTCGGTTAACGCACTTTTAGTGATTTTCAACATAACCTTTGTATGGGAGGTGGGCGTGGTTATCATCCGATTTCTTCCATTTTTTAACTGTATATGGAAATACCTGAAGGAAACGACTCTATAGAGTTTGGTTGACATAGATATAGTAGTTTCCGAGATATATACAAAAAAATTACGTTCAAATGTGCCCCTCTCTAATGCAATCCTTTGTGCCAAATTTCACTTTAATATCTTTATTTATGGCTTAGTTATGACACTTTATAGGTTTTCGGTTTTCGCCATTTTGTGGGCGTGGCAGTTGGCCGATTTTGCCCATCTTCGAACTTAACCTTCGTATGGAGCCAGGAAATACGTGTACCAAGTTTCATCATGATATCTCAATTTTTACCTAAGTTACTACTTGCACGGACGGACGGACAGACGGACGGACAGACGACGGACGAACAGATAGACATCCGGAATTCAACTCTACTTGTCACCCTGATCACTTTGGTATATATAACCCTATATCTGACTCTTTTAGTTTTAGGACTTACAAACAACCGTTATGTGAACAAAACTATAATACTCTCCTTAGCAACTTTGTTGCGAGAGTATATATATATCAAAGATTGTGCCTTCGTTCGTATGGTCGTTAGGCTTAATATGCCTATTGATCCATACACAAATACACATAAAATCAATTTTGAAATCATGACATCATAAAAATGGAATTTTAGCAAGAAGTCAGTTTACTATTTACAAGCGGTACGTTAATTTTATTGAGATATGTCATATATGTATGTAGATGTATATGTATATTGATATTAATGGGTTAAAGTCAACCAAAAGCACGGAAGTTTTCATATTGGCTTTTGGTACAGAAAGATTTTGAAAAGAAGAATGACATGGATTAGAGGAACTATTTGAACTGAGTTTTATTTTAATATTTTCATTGAGCTCTAATTTATTTATAGTAAACTGAGAGGACTTGATGGAATACGAACTGGTGTAAATTGGGTATTGTAATTGCCATGACCATTGTTCTAGTAGGCAATATTTATATTTAATGATGAAATTAAAAGGGTTAACATGAAAAGAATTTTACCATATGATCCAATCACCACAAATAAAGTGATGGGGACGAAAATTCCCGGTGAATAGCCTGTTACTCGTCTTGCTGAAATTATTTAGCTTAAATGTGCTTGATTACGGCTTGTCAATGATTCGCCAAGAATTAAAGAGTCATTTGCCTGTAGTAAAAGTATACCTTTATATTATTTTCGCCTAGCAGGCCCCTTCTGATGGTAACATTTCCTGTTTGTAAGAGAGCTGAAAAGTCTTTTCGGAATTGTTCACAAATAAAAGGTGATCCAATTCGAGGCTTCTACTTTTATGAAGAAAAAACATAGCAACTTCAAATTTAATGAGGAATGTTTATTATCATTAGAAAAACATTTTTTGGCTTTTCTTTTTTGAATATTATATCTTTCATATATTAGCCGCAGCTACGTCTCAGATGGTCCACCCTTTGAGTCCAATTTTCCGACTAGTTCGAACATTTCGACTGGTAACTGGCGAATGACATACGTCTTGTTGAAATCAAATTTCCCCAAGATAACGAACTTAAGTTTCAGGCTTCAAATAGTCGGTTTTCATGGCGCGATAACGGTCGCCATTCCCACCGCCTACATTTTTTGAAGAAATATGGACTGATGATTCCGCCGGCTGATGAAATCACACCAAACCGTTCCCATTTCTAGACGAAATGGCAGCTGTTAAATCTCTTCAGGTTTCTCTTCGCCCCAAATGCAGCAATTTTGCTTGTTTACATACCCATTGAGCTAGAAATGGGCCTCATCTCTGAAGAAAATCTTGCTCGAAAATCTTGGAAGCGCTGTCGCTTGGGAAGGTCGGGAGGCTTCAGTTCTTTCACAAGCAACGCTTGTAGGCTTTTAGTTTAAGATCTCAACGTTAAATGCGCCAAGTCGTTCCATACGACAGTCGTTGCTGTGAAGGGCGCCGAATCGATACTCTACGGTCTTTGTGTATACCCTCAGCTATATTTTCTGCACTACATGCTGGACGTAGTCCATTCGATTGAATATTATCCAATAATATTGGGTCTCATGATGGTGTTACGAATAGTACGCTCAGTAGGCTGATTACGTTGACCATAAGTTGAACGAAGGTCGCGAAACACATTCATTACTGAAAGTGAATTTTCGTCATAAAGTTGAACCATTTATAGTCGTTGTTCAGGCAATGACAGCTTGACACGATTGAAAAAGTATACTTATTTACTTGGATTATCCGTTGATACATACATTTATTTTCTTTGGCTTCTTGTTTGAAATTTATCTTTAAAAAAATTATGTCTATAAGAAAATTCTATACAAGCAGTTTCTTAAAAATATAATTCAATAAATAATTACATTCAATAATGTGATTGCAGTTGAGTTGATTGGTTTACTATTTTGTGTGTCGCCCGCAGAAATTACCAGTTAGCACGTGTTATTTCGATTGATGTACTATATGCACTATTAACTCAATTAGGACAATGAATACAATTTGCTTAAATTTTTAAGTGGGTATTAGGAGTAATTGTGAGCAATTTAAAAGATTTATTTAGGTTTAGTGAGAGCAGGCAATCATTTCCTAGGAAATTAATCCTATTCACTTATTAGTAAAAGTAAACGTTTTATTGGAAACATTTTGAATGATGTCTTGAAAAATGTAAAAATTATGTTTACATTACGGAGTTGTCTACTGATCAAGATTGATAAGTTGAAAATAAAATTCCAACTGCTGAAAACACATATAATTAAATGTATTATGGGTATTATATAGTACACATGTATGTGGGCAGTACGTGACTTCATTGAAAAATTGTTGATAAAAGAAAATTGAAATTATATTCAGAAAATTTTAAAGTGATTGAAAACAAATGGTACACTGCAAATTTCAAAAATCTGGAAATTTGTATCGTTCATGAAATAATATGCAATGTATATTGAACAACTCCTCAAGAATGCCATAGATTGTTTATTTGATACGGGATTAATTAAATACTCCAAATATGCACCACAGTTATTATTATTTGCATTTAATGACCTATGTAGGTAAACATATACATATGGTTTGAGAAGTGATGATTATAATTAAGTTTACCGCGGAAATGTCTGAATAGAAGCATACCGATCATATTTTACTTACATATTTACGAAAGTGCAAGATGAAAGCCTCTTCAATTATTAGAAATCTACTAACATATATACATACATAAATTGATACATATTTATTTACCAGAAGAATCATATTTTTGTCGCGTTATAATAAGGCATCTAATATATTATTGTGTGCTGTTACTATTACTTTTACGAAAACAAAGTAATGAAGGTTTTACTCATACAGCAATTGTGAACTTAATGAGTTCTATTAGTGGCAGTATGCAGTGGGATATATCTCACAAAATACTACGTAAATTATTTTGGTTGTTTAAAAATATTGTATTAATAATTCATGCACAATATCCTGCAATATATCTACGAATTTTTGCCATAAAACAAAGAGATTCGGTTCAACTAAAGCCTTTATTGAATGCTAATGAATCTGGCTTTAAGCTATTGTTAATTTATCCAAAGCTCTCACTCTCAAGATTTGCTTAGACCCCATGTGCATATAATTCTACACTTGTAGATTTGGGTGAAGCTATTGATGAGTAGAATTGAAAAAAATATGTACTGAAAGCAAACACGTGCAACATCGATAAAGCGATTATGATAAATAGCATCCACATTTTTTGGCAGGGGTAGAGCTGCCTTAGAAGCAAATGCAAAGGCATCTATGTAGGTTATGATATGCTCATTTGCATAGATATTAAAAATTATTAGCAAGCCATTAGTAGAAAAATGATGGTGCGCATATTAATAAAATTTTCCTTTCCGTATTTTTTGTTCCTTTTAATTATATTCTGAAGACGACTTTCGAATATTATACTAAATTCCAACGGCAGAATTTGAAGCTAGTATGAAGTGAACTGCAAGCTAATCGCCTTTTTGTGATAATATGTGAGATTTACTCCTAACACTGTATCTCTGTGACTAAAATGGATAAAGTCGAGCTAAAACTTGACCTAGCCCCCGTATAACTATTATCAGGATATTCGAACATCCGGCATGCAAGAATATATTCGGTAACATTCGGTTGCACATGACCCCTTTATTACTTGTTTTCATTATACCCTGAATAGGGTATATTAAGTTTGTCACGAAGTTTGTACCACCCAGAAAGAAGGATCGGAAACCCCATAAAGTATATATATAAATGATCACTATGTCAAGCTGAGTCGATTTAGCCATGTCCGTCTGTCTGTCTGTATATATATACGAACTAGTCCCTCAGTTTTTAAGATATCGTTTTGAAATTTTGCAAACGTCATTTTCTTTTCAAGAAGCTGCTCATTTGTCGGAACGGCCGATATCGGACCACTATAACATAAAGCTGTCATACAAACTGAATGATCGGAATCAAATGCTTGTATGGAAAACTTTCACATTTGGAAAGATATATTCACGAAATTTGGTATAGATTATTTTTTAAAGCAACAATGTAATATCAGAAAAAATTGTTCAGATCGGATAACTATAGCATATAGCTGCCATACAAACGGAACGATCGGAATCTAGGGCTTTTATGGAAAACTTTCGCATTTGACGTGGTATCTTCACGAAATTTGGCATGGATTACTGCCTAAAGTAAAAATATAATCTCCAAAAAAATTTTTCAGAACGAACTACTATAGCATATAGCTTACATACAAACTGAACACATAGTTACTAAAAGAAATGCATCTGTGAAGGGTATATTAGCTTCGGTGCAGCCGAAGTTAACGTTTTTTCTTGTTTTATTTAATTTTTGTAAAATGGCCTTTACGATATACTATACTTTCTTTTCTCTGCTTCTGAAAATCATCTTGTTGAGTCAGCGCTTTCCTGTAAACGATATGTGATTGAAGTTTATTTTGTAGTAGCAAAATAAACTGAGCTTTTGGATTTCCGAATCAAGAAATGTATTCGTTCTTTCTTTTAGGTTCTTTTATAATATTATTACAAGTATATTATTGTGAAAATTTCTTTGTTGAAGCATTGCAACTACGAGGATTTAAGTATATTTTGTTGTTGAAAAGCAGCATTTTCTTAATCGTCAAACTGCGCACATACATATATATTGAATTAAATAAACAAACAAAATAATATTCTAGACCACTTACGACGTAATAATACTCAGAATTTTATTATATGTAATTCGATTGGCAAGGTATAGTTTTATCAAGTTAAACCATTTCCTTTCTAATTATAGTCACAGAGACCATTAACAGAGTAGACAGGAATATTCATTATATGACATACTTAGTATCACCTAAACAAATTATTTTAAAATGCATTTCTTTAGTGTTTAATAACTCTTCGTATGCACATCATACTCACTTACATTCTGCACTTTTTGCAAATGGGCTTCCTATAAATATATATGTTTGTATATACAAGGTGTTTTCCAAAGTAAACAGGGCTTTTTGAAACTATCGCCCCCTCGTGGCGCCATCTATATGTCGGCTGGTGCGTTAGAATCTGCTATCTTTATCGACTGTCCAGTGAGAATTTCATGACATTTCATTGATTGAAAGTGAAATCATTGCGTTTTAAGTGTCAGTATGCCTGTGTTATCGGTGCGAAAATGAGCTTCCAACAAAGAGCCAACATTAAATTTTGTTTTAAAGTTGGCAAAACTTTTACCAAAATATTTCAATTGATGAAACAAGTTTATAGCGATGATTGCATATCCCGTAGCAAAGTGCACGAGTGGCTTCAACGTTTTCAAATTGGTCGTGAGGACATAAATGACGATCAACATGTGGGCCAATCAAAATCCGTGATCACCGGAAATTCCATCGAAACTGTGCGTGAAGCCGAAATCATCATTGAACTTCATGGAAATGGAATTGAACATCTGCACAACATCGATTTATCGCATTTTGACCTAACATTTGGGCTTACGAAAGGTGTGTGCATGGTTTTTTCCGCACAGATTGACTGACGACCAAAAATTGCTCACAAGCCAACATTCCAAAGACATCATTGAAGAGGTCAAAACAGACAAAAATTTCCTTTACAATATTGTGACTGGTGGCGAAACGTGGTGTTTCCAATATGATCACGAAACGAAACGTCAGAATGCTGAATGGAAGACACCGAACGAGCCGGATCCAAAAAATCGCGGATGGAGAAGTCAAAAATGAAGACAATGCTGATTTGCTTTAATGATTACAAGGGTATTGTCCACAAATAATTTGTACCACTCAGCCAAAACGTTATTACGGTATACTACCTTGGAGTTCTTGAGCAGTTGGTGCGCCGAGCTCGACGTGTTCGGCCCGAATATCGCGAAGATGAAAGTTGGCATTTATCAATGCGCTGTCTCATCGATCGACGCTAGTGACCGATTATTTGACCAAAAATCACATTTTAACCATTAACCACTCCCCGTGTTCACCTGATATAGCACCGTGCGACTTCTTTCTTGTCGGAAAAATGCATTTGCCATAAAAACAAAGCGTTATGCGGACGTAGAGGCCATTCAAAAGTTTTGCACCGGCGTACTGGCGGCCATACCGGCCAACGAGCTAAAACACTCGTTCGACATGCTTTTGGATCAAGCAAAAAGCTGTATTGAAGCAGAAGGAGACTAATTTGAATAAAATAAATTGATTTTGCCGAAAAAACCATTTGTTCTGTTTTTTTTTAAGTCCTGTTTACTTTGGAATTGTCCTTGTATAAACACAAATGATCAATGTGACAAGCTGAGTCGATTTTTCCATATAGGAATATACGCTACGAACTAGGTCAACAGCTTCTGATGTATTTGATAAGATATTGAAATTTGGCATGGATTATTGCTCAAGGCAATGCCAGAGGCTTCAAAAAAATTTGTAAAATAATTTTTTTTTTTCAAAAGGTTATTAGAAGTATTTATCAGGATCTGTCAATATTTTGTTCATCCGCCTTTTGCCTATATTAGTGCTTCAACTCAGCTAGGCATTGAGTCTATCAAATTTTTTTAAGTTGCGAGCGATATTACACTATACCAAACTGATACCACACATTTTTTCAACTCGTATGTACTCTATAGTGATTCAAAAAAAATTTTTTTTTTCGTTTGGTACTCGGAAAAATAGGTTCCTAGACACCTCTAAGAAAGCCTCTCCAAACATGAGTTTTACTTGTAACGGGAAGGTCCTCCTACATACAGTTTTCTATTTTTTCTTATTATCAGATAGAAAAATTTATATCTCGCTTCCAACTACTTAAAAAAATATATTGTTCCTTAGATTTTGTAGGAAATTGAATGCTCTACAAAAAAGGTCTATAATGATTTTTTCGTAAACCCAAACGTTTAAAAGATATTAACAGTTAAATTTTGATTATTTTTGGGAAAATTTTTTATTTCTTATGAATTTTATAACTCAATGAAAAAAAAAAATTATTATGAATGATGAAACTCACAGTTTTGTAGGAAATTTACTGTTCTATAAAAATGGTCTCATATGATTTTTCGATTAAGTTAAGCGTTTACGAGATATTCATCGTCAAACATCAATGCATATTAGGGTGGATCAAAAAAAAAATTTTTTTTTCGTTAGGTACTCTGAAAAATAGGTTCCTAGACACCTCTAAGAAAGCCTCTCCTAAAATCTATTCATAATAATTTTTTTTTATTGAGTTATATAATTTATAAGAAATAAAAAATTTTCCTAAAAATAATCAAACTTTAACTGTTAATATCTTTTAAACGTTTGGGTTTACGAAAAAATCATAATAGACCTTTTTTGTAGAGCATTCAATTTCCTACAAAATCTAAGGAACAATATATTTTTTTAAGTAGTTGGAAGCGAGATATAAATTTTTCTATCTGATAATAAGAAAAAATAGAAAACTGTATGTAGGAGGACCTTCCCGTTACAATTAACTCATGTTTGGAGAGGCTTTCTTAGAGGTGTCTAGGAAAAAAAAAATTTTTTTTTTTGAATCACTCTAATGTACTCGTATGCTCTTCCAGAAAATCCTTTATCCATAAATTATCCAAAAACTAGTAAATGTGGCAAATAAAAAGCAGTGTTATATAATTATATAATAAGATATTAGGGAATACAAAAAAAGTTATACTAACAACATCGGCTTGGAAAACGAACCTTTTACAGTGTGAAAGTGGTTTTCAGTTGACGGCACCAAACTGTTCTACAAAATTTTTTAATAATTTTCAATGTTCCGTCAACTAGCTCTATTTCTCTAATCTCGTAAAAAAACACCCTCAAAACACTACCGAAGAACTATACTCACAGTTTGTATGGTACAATCATCCGCATACCGTTCTCCACTTCGGCGCTTCACATACTGCTAGTCTTGAAGCTGGAAAAGAATAATTTTGCTTTCATCCGAAAACATCACGTTTCTCAAATCTTCCGCAGTCCAATTTCGGTGCAATTTTGCCTACTCGAAACATTTATTTCGCATTTGCAGTGTTAGCAGCGTATTTCTTGCTGGTGTATGAGAAGCTATACCATATTCTTGTAACCGATGTTTAATAGTGGGAGCACTCATTACTTTTATACATTTTCACTAAGTTATACAAATTACATACAAGTTCAAAAATTACTTGGCCTTTTTACCTGTAAATAAGATATAGCTGTTAAAATGTCAAGCTTCAGTATCAAAAATTAATAAAGCATTCCTTTACAAACTCAAAATGCATTTCACTTCATGTCTTCCCTGAGACCCCTATATCTCATACAATAATTTCCGTTCCTACCTGGGCACATTTGTTCGTTTCTTGATTCTCATATTGCACTATGTAACTGTAAATTTAAGTTCGACGACTGTAATCCCAAGATTGTCACCATATAACAAGCAATTTATATTAACAGCGAATCAAGGCACTAATTAATCGAAAATGCTCTTTCGAAGAGCAAAAACAGGCATATCATTTTCCTAGAAGTAACCAAGATAAACCCGCATACGTAGATAAGAATTTATGACAAGGAGCTCAAATTACCTGAGTACATGTACCCTACACTTCTTCATTTACTGATTTCAACTTCTGCATGTATTTGCACCAAATAGCACAGTAATGTATGTACGTGCTTTTGGCAGAATGGAAGTTCACAAGAGCGAGTGTAAAATGCAATTTATTTAATTGCAACCGAATATTATTCCGTTGCATCCTTTCTTTATATGCCTACCGTTTACATAAACGAATGCCCATTGGTATTGTTTTAATACTGTCGAGATGAAAAATCGTAATTGTTCTACATATATTTTCGTATGGGTGTTCAGAAATACATACCTTTATATACATATTATATAAAGAAATGTACGTAAGCGCATATATTTTTTTACATTGCAAGCAATTTACGAGAATAATTTGCGACCACCTCTTCGTCGATTTTAAAGCCGCCTTCGACAGAATGAAAAGGAACTGTCTTTATGCTGATATGTCTAAACTTGGTATTCCCACAAAGCTAAAGCGCTTGTGTAGGTTGACATTGAGCAACACCAAAAGCTCAATCAGGATCGGGAAGGACCTTTTCGATTGGTTGGCCTATCGTGTAACTAAGTCAACCTATGGCTGGATAATACCAGCTGCAGAGCTAAATAGAGAAGATATACTCTTATAAAAAAGTGCCGAACGCCGGTATGCAAAGCGTATGGGTCTGGTTGTGAGCGAGGGCAACACGAAGTACCTCCTATCATCAAACAGTCAAGACTTGGCTCGCACGTCACTGTTGACAGTCATAATTTCAAAGTCGAAGATAATTTCTTTTATTTTGGAACCAGCATCAACACCAACAACAATGTCAGCCTTGAAATCCAATACAGAATCACTCTTGCCAATAGGTGTTACTTTAGACCGAGTAGTAAATTGAAATGTAAAGTCCCATCTCGACGAACAAAGACCAAACTCTACAAGTCCCTCATCATTCCCGTCCTGCTATATGGTGCAGAGGCATGGACGACAACAGCTGATGAGTCGGCGTTAGGAGTTTTCAAGAGAAATTTTCTGCGGAAGATTTATGATTCTCTTCGCATTGGCAACAGCGAATACCGCCGTCGATGGAACGATGAGCTGTACGAGATATACGGCGATATTGACATAGTTCAGCGAATCAAGAGGCGGCGGCTGCGCTGGCTAAGTCATGTCGTCCGAATGGATGAAAACGCCCCAGCTTTGAGAGTATTCGGAGCAGTAGCCGCCGGGAGAAGCAGAGAAAGAGGAAGCCTTCCGCTCCGTTGAATAAATCAGGTGGAGAAGGTCCTGGCTGAAGTTATAAGATTATTCCGAAAATTGACTTTAACAACCGTTTCGAGGATTGAAAAAAACGTTAGCACAAGTGTATTGAGACCAAGGAGGATTATTTTGAGAGTAAAGGCATAGATTTTGAAAAAAAATTAATAGTTTTAAAATTATCAACAAAACCTTACCTGTTTTTGCTCAGAGTTGTAAATCCAGGTGTATATCAAAATCAGTGCGTTTAAACACAAGCGAATATAAATTGAGAAAATTAGGTAGTTTACTTAAATTAATTGTACATTTTTTAGTTTAAAATATGATTGTTTTAGTGGTTAAAAGAGCGAACTTAACATACAAATTCATTGTAAAGTATATATACGTAAGAAACCACAGTATAAACATGCAAGAGGCCAACCTGAAATACACTGGCTTAAGTTAAAACATAAGCTACTTAAGAAAACAACTCCAAGTATACAAAAGTAGTCATGTATTTTACATATGAAGTCTGGCAATTCACTACACCGGTTTATACACAAGTATTCTTTCCATTTAGTTACGAGGGTGTAAAATAGTAAAGAAATCTTGCAAATTTGTTCCAAACATTAGGACATAACATGGGTTACAAAATAATCTAACTTCTATCGGAATTCGGTACTTTGATACAGTTGCTTACAAAATATGAAAAACCCCAAACGATTAATATTTATGACGATTTCTATAAGTGAAGTGTCAGTAAATTTGAAATGGCAAACACGGATTCTATTTAGTTTTACAATGTGCTAACTATCATATGAGAAATTTGAGACAATATTTTGTGACTAAAGTCTAGAGATTGTGTTTTGAAGAGTAACTTGTCGCAAATTGAGACTTTACTTCGCTGAATTGCATTATAAGTATTCGTTTCTATGTTTACAAAGTGTACAATTTTAGGCACTTTACATTTTTGGTCTCGATAATGAATGTAATCCGTTGAATTTACAGATATTTTTGTTAACCCAGAGTTGTTAACTTTGCCAGCTACCCTTGTAGAGCTGTTTGTGTTGTAGCAGCATAGACAACATGTAATTACTTCTACTCGTACATTTAAGTAGTATCGAGATATGTAATCATGGCATAAAATGTTTACCTTCCGGAAACCTCGACTAAGATAATAATCCAACTTAGTAGTATCTACCCATGTATACATAACATATGGTACACATATCTATGGGAATCCTTCAGATATTAAATCGAGCGACTTACAACTCCTACCTCTATATGTAAAACTGTAAACATTGAAGAGGAAAAAATATAGAGGCAAGTGCAGATGCAAGTAGGGAAATGGTAAATTGCAAACGTTCATTTATCTGGCACGTGGATGGCAATATAACATGCATGTTCGTATGAGCTCAAGACCTCATAAATAGCAGGAATGCAGCGATCAAGTAAGTGGAATACAACATTACAATTGTAGAAGTATTTCGTAGCCAAAAACCATATTTTCTCGGCAGTCACCGGAAATACAAAATCCATACAATTAACTGATGAAAATACAATGTAAGCGTAAAATTGCAAGCGTTCGAAAGCAGGTGAAAATTGTGGAGGGTATTATTCTGCTAAAGATAGTTGTCCGTGAATATGTCGCACTAAATAATTCATTGTATTGCAATGAATATGCCTGGCGTAAAACTCTGTATTTTGGAATAAGAATCCATATGGGTCTTTTCCGCTATATACAAATAACAATATATATTCATTAGGGTGGTTTTTTTAACTATTAACTTTTTTCAATCCCGTCACGAAATTTCCTTGGAAATACCCTTAAAAAAATGCCCAGAAAATTGTAGCCCTTAATATTAACATTAAGAACAGGACCAAGTCATGTAAAAATTTCCATTGAAAATACACTACAATCGTCATTTTTATAATCTCGCAACAAAGTTGCTAAGAGAGTATTATAGTTTTGTTCACATAACGGTTGTTTGTAAGTCCTAAAACTAAAAGAGTCAGATATAGCGTTATATATACCAAAGTGAACAGGGTGACGAGTAGAGTTGAAATCCGGATGTCTGTCTGTCCTTCCGTCCGTCTGTCCGCCCGTCCGTCCGTGCAAGCAGTAACTTGAGTAAAAATTGAGATATCATGATGAAACTTGGTACACGTATTCCTTGGCTCCATAGGAAAGTTAAGTTCGAAGATGGGCAAAATCGGCCCACTGCCACGCCCACAAAATGGCGGAAACCGAAAACATATAAAGTGTCATAACTAAGCCATAAATAACGATATTAAAGTGAAATTTGGCACAAAGGATCGCATTAGGGAGGGGCATAGTTGGAAGTAATTTTTTTGGAAAAGTGGGCGTGGCCCCGCCCCCTACTAAGTTTTTTGTACATATCTCGGAAACTACGATAGGTATGTCAACCAAATTCTATAGAGTCGTTCCTTCGGGCATTTCCATATACAGTTCAAAAATGGAAGAAATCGGATAATAACCACGCCCACCTCCCATACAAAGATTATGTTGAAAATCACTAAAAGTGCGTAAACCGACTAACAAAAAACGTTAGAAGCACTAAAGTTAACGGAAGAAATGGCAGAAGGAAGCTGCACAAAGGCTTTTTTTTTTAATTGAAAAAGGGTGTGGCGTCGTCCACTTATGGACCAAAAACCATATCTCAGGAACTACTTAACCGATTTCAATGAAATTCGGTATATAATATTTTCTTAACACTCTGATGACATGTACAAAATATGGGTGAAATCGGTTCACAACCACGCCTTCTTCCAATTAGGAACCTATGATGATAGCGGAATAAAACTTTACACAAATACGGTATTTGAAAAATATGTTAATGACTGATAATGAAATCTCGATTATCACTTTATCATGCGAGAGTATAAAATGTTCGGTGACACCCGAACTTAGCCCTTCCGCCATTTTGTGGGCGTGGCAGTAGGCCGATTTTGCCTATCTTCGAACTTAACCTTCTCATGGAGCCAAGAAATACGTCTACCAAGTTTCATCCTGATATCTCAATTTTTACTCAAGTTACAGCTTGCACGGACGGACGGGCGGACAGACGGACGGAAGGACAGACAGACATCCGGATTTCAACTCTACTCGTCACCCTGATCACTTTGGTATATATAACGCTATATCTGACTCTTTCAGTTTAGGACTTACAAACAACCGTTATGTGAACAAAACTATAATACTCTCCTTAGCAACTTTGTTGCGAGAGTATAAAAATGTTCATGACAAACTTGTAGGAAATGGATGTATGGAATTTGCATAGATTTTTTGTTACATACCATCTATGAAGATTCTATAAAGCCTTACTTAAGAAGCCGAATATCTCGAGAAGTATTAATGATAGCGATTTTGACCTCGGATCTTTTTTGTAGCAAATAAAATTTCCTATAATTTCCCACCTATCGAAAATTCTGATAATACTATTTATATGGGGGCTAGTTCAAGTTTTCGCCCAATTTCATCCATATTAGGCGAAAAAGATACACAACCGGAAGTTCAAAAGTCTTTATATTGGGTATATGGGGGCTCAGGGTAGTATAATCCTCATTCAACCTATTTGTAGCACAGAGGCATACTA
This sequence comes from Bactrocera neohumeralis, assembly GCF_024586455.1. NCBI lineage: Eukaryota > Metazoa > Arthropoda > Insecta > Diptera > Tephritidae > Bactrocera > Bactrocera neohumeralis. The sequence goes on along the minus strand of NC_065923.1, from coordinate 44,827,080 downwards.
TTATCAGGAAGGAATTCTCTGTTAGTTTCAATTATAAATCGGATGCATTGATCAATAGTTTTATTAAAAAGTCAATTACAGGAACTGGGATCCATATATTCGGTACCCAGCGGTTTGGACAGTTTTTTTTATTGTTTTGGAAAATTGTTGGGCAAAAGGTGGCATATTCGTGCAAAGTTTTATCTCAATGTCTTAATTGCTTATTGATTTATACAATCGAAAGGAAAAAATCTGATGAAATTTAAAATTGTGTTGTATGGAAAGTAGGCGTTGCTGTAGTCCGCTTTCGCATATTCTTATAATGTAACATAAGAATGTCAAAAGGTCACGCATCATATTTGGTTCGAATCGGTCGTTCAGCTCTCCAGATATGAGTTTTTACCTAAAAATATAATGTTCCAAGTCGTTAATCTTATTTTGTCGCGGCTGGATTAAACCCCTCTGATACCACCTCAATTTTATGTCTCTAGCGTATTTAGTTATTGATTTTCGTCGTTTTTAAGGAGGAGTGAGCGCAGGTGCAGCTATGTATATACTACGATAACATGTGCCAAATTACAGTTCTATATCTTAATTTACTGCTTAGTTATGGGACTTTAAATGTCTTCAATTAATGACGTTTTGTGAGCGCGGCAGTGGCCAAGTAACGCACACACTAAGTTTCATCAAGATATCTCAATAGTTACAGCTTGCACCGAAAAACGGACAGACAGACAACCCGGATTTCAATTTGTTTCGTAATCATTTATATATATAACCCTATACATATCTCGCTTAATTTTAACTAGTATATATAACCGTGAAGTGAACTAAACTATAACTACTCTCTGTAGCAACATGTTGCAAGGATATGAAAAATGAATTAAACATGCATTATTCGAAGAAATCTAAGGAATTTCGAACAAATTTGCTATGAACCAAAATTAAATTCGGGGAAGCTGAAAAAAAGTTACAGCTGTTCCAAAATGCATTTCAGTTCTATTTTCTGGCATCAAAGTGTTGTTACATCTATATGTTTTAAATTACATGTACGCCATACCAAAGGACATTCAGTACGCATCAATATATTTAGTTTTATTATACTTAAGAATATTCAAAATATTAGATAAGATATGAAACAGTGTAATTCTCACTATTTTAAAAACACATACAGTCCACTAAAATTAAATAATTACTTTTTCCCTCGGCAATACATATGTTCAAATATATTGAACAGGCTTATCTTCGCCAATGCTGAGGCAATACATAAACATATATGAGGCACGTATACATTTATATGTAATACGCATGCACTCAAGAAATATAATATAAACATATTTACTTAGGTTTGGGCAATTGATTACAAATGCACTTGTGCACTTGAAAGTAATCCCAAACCAGACAGCATAAACAATGATGAGATAAAAGATCTTGTATGACAGCACACACACACACACACATGCATTGCATTGTATAGTTGAAAACAACCCCATGTGGTGTGCCGTACATACACATATATTTAACTAGATAAGTAAGACTTTTAAACTAGTATATAAGGTGTACAATTTTAACAATAAAATCAGAATGAAAATATTCTCCCTCGACATAAGACTTTTCATTTCCCCCCACCAGTGGTAAGGAATGACAAATTCTTTTTTGAGGTCATTGTTTGATGATAAAATCAAATTAAATATTTGGTCCTTCGAGCCGGATTTAGAGCTCGGCCAAATTAAAAAGTCCTGTATTTACAAAACAGGCAATATACAAAAAAGCCCTGTTTAAAATACAGGCAACATAAAACAAAAAGAATGAATAAATTCTCACTCGATGAAGGTCTTTTCATATCCCCCCACCAGTGGTAAGGAATGATAAATCTTTGTTGAGTTTTTACACTACATTTAATTCGGTTTAGCCTCTTCTATAGTGATGCGTGGTACACATAAATAATTTTGTGAATACATCACGTACTAAAAATCTCATTAAAATCCGGAAGGCAAGAGGTAGTGTATCCGCAGTTTAATATATGGCACACATACATACTTACGAGTATGTAAAACTATTGAAATAAAAGTCTCAGGCCCAAATTGACACTTACTATATCTGTGCTAATGTATACAATCGTATATTAAGTCCTTAGCATTTTATATAGACATTTTAAACTCTTTTGCAAATTTTTGATGGCACGTACAGCATTTTAGTTCATTTATAAAACTATGTTGCTGGAATACCTGAGGCACTTGAATTTATGACTCTTGGACATTTTTATTAGTGTAAAGGAATCAAAGTTAACTTAGACATGGCTTCAAATTTCGTTCGTTGTAGTAAATAGTGAAATTAATTTCCGGTTTTACACGCAAATGAGTTGGACTTGAACAAATTCTCCATTTTAATTCTTCAAATAAACAATTGACAGATATTTATCCTAATACGTACATACGTCTACTAGTTTCTGTTGAGAAATATGACATTTCCAGGAAATTAGTTTCATGAATGCAAAAAGGTCATGCTTAGAAAAATTGCTTCGAATGAAATTCTGTAACTATTGACATGCTTTTAGAAAAGTTTACAGATTGTTAAAATAATATTGGAATTTCGAAATTTTGTTGCTGGAGTGGTGTTGTGGCGAATAATATGGTAGGTATACATGGTATTGGTATGATTTCTGCCATTTTTGGAAGGAAGTTAACATTATATTGTTTGGTTATTCTACGAAGAAACTTGTTATTATGTTATTAAATGTTCCTCACGGCTTAAGTGGTTAGAAATTTTTAGGACATATTTAAGTTTTAAAAATTACTCGGAATCTTGCTTATTAGAAACAACTCAAGATATTGTTAATATGATTTGTCAATGCACATTTTAAAATTTTTATACTCTCGCAACAAAGTTGCTAAGGAGAGTATTATAGTTCTGTTCACATAACGGTTGTTTGTAAGTCCTAAAACTAAAAGAGTCAGATATAGGGTTATATGTATATACCAAAGTGCTCAGGGTGACGAGTAGAGTTGAAATCCGGATGTCTGTCTGTCCATCCGTTCGTCTGTCCGTCCGTCAAGCTGTAACTTGAGTAAAAATTGAGATATCATGATGAAACTTGGGACACGTATTTCTTGGCTCCATAAAAAGGTTAAGTTCGAAGATGGGCAAAATCGGCCTACTGCCACGCCCACAAAATGGCGAAAACCGAAAACATATAAAGTGTCATAACTAAGCCATAAATAAATATATTAAAATGAAATTTGGCACAAAGGATCGTATTAGGGAGGGGCATATTTGGACGTAGTTTTTTTGGAAAAGTGGGCGTGGCCCCGCCCCCTACTAAGTTTTTTGTACATATCTCGGAAACTACTATAGCTATGTTAACCAAACTCTACACAGTCGTTTTCTTCAAGCATTTCCATATACAGTTTAAAAATGGAAGAAATCGGATAATAACCACGCCCACCTCCCATACAAAGGGTATGTTCAAAATCACTAAAAGTGCGTTAACCGACTAACAAAAAACGTCAGAAACACTAAATTTTACGGAAGAAATGGCAGAAGGAAGCTGCACCCAGGTTTTTTTTTTAAATTGAAAATGGGCGTGGCCTCGCCCACTTATGGACCAAAAATCATATCTCAGGAACTGCTAGACCGATTTCAATGAAATTCGGCATATAATATTTTCTTAACACCCTGATGACATGTATGAAATATGGGTGAAATCGGTTCACAACCACGCCTTCTTCCAATATAACGCTATTTTGAATTCCCTCTGATGGCTTCTCTGTATAATACGAGTATATGCATTAGGAACCAATGATGATAGCGGAATAAAACTTTACACAAAAACGGTATTTGAAAAATATGTAATTGACGGATAATGAAATCTCGATTATCACTTTATCATGCGAGAGTATAAAATGTTCGGTGACACCCGAACTTAGCGCTTCCTTACTTGTTAATATTTAAATTTATAATCCCCATTCTCCATTATTTTAGGTGCACAAATTTCATTCAAATAAAAGTAAATTTAATTGTGTGTATAATTTCACGAAGTTTTAGAATAATAGAGAAAGACGAGCTGGTTAAGAGAAAATATAAAGAGGTTCTAACGAAAGCGATATGTACTATAAATATTTTAAAATGTAAAATCTTTAATATAAATGTATGTATAACTGATTAAGTCTGTGCTAGAATGTCTGTTGTAAAGATACTTTTATCACTTTTTTGAAACCCTAAATCATATCTACCATAGAGATTTTAGATATATATAAACAGTATCACACATACTCCACTTTACCAAATTTTCAAATAAATCTTTTATAGTTCAGTCCTATGTATACAAATTCATAGGAATATCTGCAGTAAAAAGAAATTTTATTTAATGCCATTAAATTTTTACTTCGTTCCGTACACTGTTTGCCATTTCAGACTCATTCACCTTATGAATTTTTACTTTTTTCACTATGGGGTGTTTTGAAATGTCTTCTTATATTGAGTGAATTGTTTGTTCTAAGTGATACGTATTTGCAGTATTTCCTTGTTCAGTTTGATATGTATGACACATTAAGTAAAAGTGCATGGAAATCTCCTATTATTTCAACCTTGGAGCCATTTGGTTACTTCACCATTTTGTTTATTTTCTTACAGTTACAAAATAATAAAAGTAAACCACTTTTATTCGAACGAAAATACTGGCGCATACAAAGATTAAATACATTTAAAGCCTTTTCTTGTGACGTTTTTAGTTTTGTGGAAGGAAAACTTTGTAATGGAAGATATTTCTACTTGTGTTAGGAAAGGCAAACCACCATTGCGATATTCGCATTTTATTGAAAACATGTATTAAAACTTAGAACTAGATTTCTTTAGAGCTGCATACTAGCTGAAGAAAATTTACCGCAGGAAATTTTCTTGACCATTTCTTAGGCGTTTTTTTATATGAAGTTTTTACATTTCTTGAGAGCTGAATACTAAGCTGTAAACATTACAATTTGTACTAAAGAATACATATCAGGCATTTTATTTTTTTGGAAAAACTTCGGCTTCTAAAGGTTAAGAATAATAATTCAGTTAGGGAGCGAAAACCCTTTAACGTTAAAAGTATCATGAAACAAAAACTTTCCGTCCCTTTTACTTGTCATCACTTGTTGTCATAGTACCAACATTATTATAATAATGTAGGAAGTGCATTCATAAGAGCTTTGTAACCATTTATATTTATTTCCAAATAAGCAAAAACTATATTGAATTACCATATCCTGATTATATTTTCCCACCAGGTTTAGATAAGAACGGGGTTAGTAAAATAAGAAAATCGGAAAAAAGAAAGCAAATGAGATCTAAATGTAAACATTATTTATACTGTAGGGCAGTTCGGTGTACCTTCATCCTTCTCATAACTACAAGTATGCAACTTCCTTACTAGGATATAAGACACATGAAAATACTTTTTGCAATAAATTTTATCTAAATTAAACATAGTTGAAAACGATATATTTTTGTATATACTAGTATATTCATATATTATATAAAAAAATTTATATAACAATTATTATTTACGATATTTATAGTAGATAACTAAACTACTTTCGTTATATCTACCCGCAAAAAGACAATGTATTTATTGATTCGAACACGCAGTCAATACTAATGATGGCAAATTAATTGCGTAAATACGTCCATCCAACCATTTGCGCAGTTACAGCTTCTAACTTTATTAAAAATTGAGATAACATAACGAAACTTGGTGCATGTGTTTTTTGGCAAAAAAACAAGAGTACGAGTTAGTAGAACATAGGCGTAATCGGACCACTGTCACGCCCACAAAACGCCATTAAACGAAAACCTATAAAGAGCCATAGCTAAGCACTAAAATAAAATACACAACTGTAGATTGGCACAGGGGCACCTGTGGATATAATGTACATACATGTCTTCCAAATTATTCAAGCCAAAACCACTAAATTCGCTGATTCGGATCATATCAGGATCTACGAGACCAATTTCAATAAAACTCAGCGTGTAACATTCTATCCTTCTTATGTTACTGTGTGAAAATGGGTGAAATCGGACCGCAACTACATACTTCTCGTATACCACAATTTTAAATTCCATTTGATTCTTTCACTTTCCAGTATACAAATCAAGAAGTAATTAATATAAAGAGATAAAAAATCGCACAGATGATGCCTTTGAAGCATTCCACCTTATGTCCGAAATTGGTCTACTTCGAACCAAAACTGCCCAAGTTCCTGGGAACAGAATACATGAACCCCAGTACCCCAGATGGCTTTTAATCTAATATATGGGTCAAAGTGTGAAACATATAATAGAAACTCAGAGGAAATCCTTTCCTATAGTGTGTAAGCCACAAATGGGTTGAATAATATTGGGCAATATTTCTTTTAGCACCCATACACCTAATATAAAGGTTTTCGAACTTACTTATTCTTCCTTCCTTCCTTATCGGCCAATATGGCAGCTGTCTTTTCTGGTAATGAAAATGTACATACAATTAACTCCAGGATTTTCGAACATTCGACTGACTTTACTTTACATGATTGATTAGGATATGTGAGGTACCTTTAAGATTCTCCGGGAAAATTTAAATAGTATGTGGCCTTTTAATAATATGAAGTGTCAGCAAAAAGAGATAAAATCGGGCTTGCATATATTTACAAAAATACTTCGATTTTTGAATGTTGTAGGAAACTGAATGCCCTTCAAAAAAAATCTATAATGATTTCTAACCCAACCTATGTATTTAAAGGATATTAACAGTTTTAGTTTAAATAATTCAAAGAAAACATTTCTTTTCTGAAAAAGTTTACAACTCAACGAAAAAAAAAACAAAAATGGCCACTTTATCTTTTTAAATTCTTGCAATATTTTGTCCTATAGTACTCGTATAATAGTTTTTTTTTCACTAAACGGTTGTAGGTACCACTTACAACTAAGCGAGATTGATACGGAGTTACGTACATATAATCAGTGATGAGGCGAGTTAAGATCCAAGTGGCTGTTCTTCAGCTGCAAGCTGTAACTTGAACAAAATGTAAGATATCTCAGTGAAATTGGTAAAAATCTAAAGTACCGAATATGTGGACCCAGTTCTTATTGTTGAAATTTTGGCAAAAATATCGGTGAATGTGTTGGATATATAATTGAAATTTATGACGAATCCTTTCCTAATGGTATTTTGTCTTTGTATTGCAAATTGGTTAAATCGGGTCAATACTTTTCTTAGCCCCACATACTTATTATTAAGATGTTCATACTTCAGGGTGACTTTATTGAGTATATAGCAGCCAGTATTTGTGAGGAGGGTGTTTTTCATATAATATATTATTATTATTGAGCCGGTCCTTCTTTGGAAAACATATTTTTTTTTAAATTTTCTAAAGTCTCACTTGGAGAATATCAATGCCTTGCCACTATTTTTACAAGCACATAGGCTGCGAGTAGGTAACTGCTGGACACGTCGTCATTGCCAAACATCAAGGTCAACCACAACTGTAATCTGATACTTACGTTAATCGCTAAATGGAACACGGCAGCTTCGTAGGATTAAAAATAATAATAATTTTCATTTTCGTAATAGCCAAGAGCAGAAGTGCCATAGATTAGTGGATTACGGCGATGCCAAAGTAGAAAGGAGGAGTGGACTGCGCAGTTTTGCACAAGCAACTTGCACGTAAAATCCCATGTGCTTTACATAAAATTACTAGTGTGTTCATGCAGCTTCTCTTATTTTAATATGAGGCATATTTGCATTTATGTAGTTAAGATAAAAAATAAAAACCATAAAGTGGCAGAAACCATGAAGCTAAAAAAATTGGGATAATCGGTTATACAAGTATAATATATATGTATATAACTGTGTACTAAATTTTAATGGAATAGCTCAAAAATTTGCGAATGCCTTTTAAATCGTTGACTCGAAATCGTTTTAGAAACATAGTTTCTTTAGAAAACGTGTTCACAATGATTCGTAAAACATTTTCAGCATATGCGACATTCCGTTCTTTCGGCCCACTGTAGATCAGCCGATTTATAATACATAAATACAAATACCCACCGTAACCAAATTTGTGGTATGAAATTTAGCTAACTTGAGTAACAACTTTAATATCATAGATGCTAGGTGAGTAGGTCAGTAGTTCTTAAGCATCTGTTAACAAAATTAATGCTAAAACTGTCAGATGGATGTACGCCATGGCGTATACGCAACTTTTTATTACAATGTTGCTTTAGAATTTTTAAACAATATTAACAATCTAAATATATAAAAGAAAGTTGTTGTTAGTTACACCATTTATAACTCAAGAACGGCTAAACCGATTTGGCTGAGAACCATTGGTTGTTAAAATTTAATACAACTCATAAATACAAAAAATATATTTCAAATCATAAGCATTTTTTCAAAATTCATTTTTGGAAAAATTATTTCAATATTTTCTTACTTCAAAAAAAAGAAGAAAACACAAAAAATAATAATTAAACCGCTTACACGATACTATTTAAAACGTGAAATAGCCAAACGCAGCTGAAAGCGTTAGCGAAAAAAGATAGGTAAAATTTGGAAATTGACCGGTTGATGTGTTTGTTTCGAAATTCTATTAGCTTATTGTAGCGCTACAGCCGTTAAGACAGCCATGCCGCGACAAACACAATCCAATCTTTCAAGACGAAGCCATAATGCAACAAGGATTCGAAACGTTGTTAGTGAAAGGATAGAAGAAGCAGGAATTGCGCGTGAAGAGCGCCGCGTTAGTATGGCTCGACTTCGTGCTTCTCAATCACACCAGCAAAGTGATGCAGCCCTTGAGACAGCTCGGTTGACAATGCGAAATCGTCGAGCAAACCGCAGAGCTCTACAAGTAGATACTGTACGACGCACAAGACGAAATACATCAAGTACAAATTTGAATCAAGCAGCGTTCTTATTGGGCCGATGGACGTTATTTGCGAGTATTGTAGCGCATTGAAGTTTTCTGGGGAAACGCCAGAATTGTGCTGCCTTAGAGGGAAAATAAAATTGTCATCATTAAATCCACCACCAGAGCCACTATATTCATTGCTGCACGGCGAAACACCCGAATCACGACATGTTCTAGCAAACACTCAAAAATGCAATGATTGCTTCCAAATGACGTCATTTGTGGCAGTTATTATAGAAGAATAAGGATTTAATCCGATATTCAAGGCATTTATTCATTTATTATTATTATTCCAAAAAAGGGATTATAAATAAGTAACTATACATATTCCTATTTGTTACATATGCTTATTCTAAAAAATGGAGAGTTTGCTTTTGATTTTCTAGATACAGGGACAGATTCACCATCGAATTGGATCATTACAATCTCAAGAAGATGCACAGCATAAATTTTTACAAATATACTTCATGGGCAGCATGGAGGAACAACTTGATCGACGTCAAGAGATGAATGCAGCAGTGAAAAGAACAATTCTTCAAGATCTGCAGCAGCTACTTCATGAACACCATGCTTTGGTCAGGCTGTTTAAGAGTGCTTTGGAACGCATGCCAAACGATGATTACAAAGTCATCATCAGAGCAGATAAACGAGTAGATGAAGTTGGTGAAAACTTGGAAACACGCGATACTGTGCTTACACGTCGCGATACTGGGCAACTGAAACAAATATCTGAAACTCATCGGTCGTATGAGACGTTGCAATACCCGCTGATGTTTTGGCAAGGTAAAGATGGATATTATTTCAAAGAGTAAAACATCCTTTATTGAAATATACTTCTAAATGCATGCAGCATGTATGCTTAAAATTTTGATGTCTTGACTTTTTAGTAATTGTATTAAAAATATTCCATACTAGAAGACCCGTCCACGCTTCACTGTGGCTGATACATAGATAATACTACTATTACCATCTATATGATTTCTATTAGTTGGATTATAACTATTAGTTAATGAGATATAGCATTTTTGTGAAGCAACTTGTGTTAGTTTACAAAAAAATGGATCCTAAAGTATTTCGGTTGTTAATAAAGCATTTTTTTTTTCTTGGGAATAAACTGTTGATTTTGGGCTCAGGGAAATCCACCCTTGAAAAGATATTTGCTAAGCTGGAAACAGGCTAATTGAGCACCGAGGACAAAAATGCTCAAAAGATTCGAAAGCAATGTGCAAAGTGGGTGCCTCGCAATCTCATAATCCAATAAAAACAACGAATAACTATGGTTTTATTAAAACATAGATGTTTCAAAGAAAGCTTATATTTAGCGCCATATTTCAACGAACAAAAAATGTTGTAAATAACATTAAAATGAAAGAAAATATCCTTTTATTTTATTTTATTTAAGTGAGGAATAAGCATTTAATAAGAGACCTTCGAGGGGCAAAAATCTCACCATCTGAATACAGAGATCATTTAAAACGTTTTTTACCATAAAAGTAACATCACCATAGGGACAATTAACATAAATGAAATAATATACATCCTACAAAGTGCTTCGCTCACACTCACTTAGAATATTTGAAAAGCGTTATATAAGTGAATTTTTTCAATCCACAGAACATACTTCGGCTAATAAAGTCAAACTAGACGCTGGTATGATACGTATACGCGTGAACTGGTAACCATAGGTAGTTCCTCGAAAATCTGTAAACCTGTAAAAATGCTCGGATATCTGTAGTTAAGGGTTTAATAAAAGGCTTTTATAATCTTAGACTTCTGAACAATGAGACCAGTGAATCACTACTGTTATATTATAGCAAATTAGTATATGTAATAAAAAGCATTTGGTAAGGCTGAGCTCAGGCTACTACCGGGATCACAGCTGGCGGATAGTGGACGGCCTACGCTAAGTAGGTCAGCTGCGAATAGTAATACGCAGCCCCCGACCAAGTGCTGCAGGAGAGGAGGGCTTGGCTCAAAACGCCTCACGCGCCCAATGAACCTCCCGCGAAGAGGCGAGAAGATGCCGCCTTCAAATAAGCGTCCACAACCCCCACCGGGGCTGCACCGAGGGAGAACCTACCCACGAGAGGGAGGCAACAAAGCGACGAGGGACACAGCCACCAGCACCAAAGGTGCACAGAAGACGAAGAAAAACCCTGGGCAAGAACCCATCAGAATCGAGACCAGTAAGATTCTGATTATGGAATACTGGAAAACCGAAACGGATAAGACCGACAAAGAGCTGGGGAGGGCAGTATTCTGTCACCTCAGTAGATAAGAGTGACATCTTATCGAAATGGCTGACAGGCTAATACTGCTCTCACCTCCGTCTCGTTAAAACCATGGCAGGTCTTCAAGTACGTTCAATGCACGTCGCCATAATTTCTATGGCCGTACAGGTTCAGTTGAGACGAACTCCTGATTCGTGCCCGAACCTGGCTCTGAACACAAGCTCCCATAAGGACTTGTGTCAACCCTTGCGTGGCCTCCCTGCTTGCATAGATAACCACGGGGTTCATAAAAGGCAACTGCTACAACGTGCGGAGATAGCGGCTTGAAGCGGAGACCCAACAGAAAAAATAAATACACCGCAACTACAACAAAAAACCCAACAGAGGGAACAGCAAAACAAAGACGTACAAGAAGAGGAATACGGAACGGTGTTCCGCAGAAGCAGCAGGATACTCCGATCCCCCATACTCACCGACACCCCAAAGCAGACGGACTAAACTGGCGAAAAGACAGACTCAAGGGAGACTCCGGCCACACAAGTAGCACCGGCAAAGCAGGGATAAGGGAAGAGTACCCCAGCTGCCAGTAAAGACGGAAATCAGAGCTCGCCGAAACAAGAATACATCACCCAAATGAGACGAGCAGAAGAAGAATCCCTTGAAAAGTGCAAGGCGATAGTGCAAAAAATGAAGTTGGCGATGGCGAAGCAAAAGAACGTCAGCATGGACGTAAAGAACGGAGCGGCACAGCTAGACGAACTCTTCGACGTCATTAAGAGCTACCGCAGAAATTGGCTCACTGCGGAAACCGAGAAAAGGCGGGTTCACCTAAGCAGAGGCATCACGACCCCCGAGTCAGCAACCTCGAAGCGGCGTGCGACAAGCCCCGTGGAGCCACGAGAAACAGTGCGACCACGACACGAAAACGACGGCCAGTGGCAAAAAGTTTTGCCTAAAAAAGCCATGAAAACTCACGTCAACGAAGGAACGAGGGAAAAAGCGCCTAAAAACGCAAACAAGAGGCAACCAGCCAACAACATGCCCGCAAACCAGAAAGGAAATAACAGGCCGAAACGACAAACAGAGGCCGTTATAATAAAACCAGCAGAAGGAAACAGCTACGCCGAAGTCCTCAAGAATTTCCGCAGCAAGGTAGATCTTAAAAAGGCAGAAGTCAAAATCAAAGGGATCCGCAAAACAAGAGCCGGAGCCCTATTACTAGAGCCAGAGAAGGGACAGTCCGCAAAGGCCAGCTTCTGTGAAGCACTTAAATCCACTCTCAAAGAGACTGCAACTGTAGCCGACCTTAAAACTAAGGTTACTATAGAAATTAGAGACCTCGACTCGCTGACAACAAAAGAAGAAGTAGCAGGGGCTGTCAAAGAAGCGCTACAGGACCCCACCGAAGGCTTGGCGATCAACATAACAGCTCCTAACACAAGAGAGCAGGTAAGAGCATATGTAACGCTGGACCAGGATAGAGCTGATGCACTAATGCGACAGGCACGCATCAAAATCGGCTGGGTTAGCTGCAAGCTGCGGCTGAAAGAAACCCCCAAAAGGTGTTTCCGCTGCTTTGGTCCAGGACACTTAACCTGGGACTGCAAAGGGCCCGATAGAAGGAGACAAGGTGTTTGCATAAAATGCGGCCAACCAAGTCATAAATTGAAAGATTGCGACAAGCCTCCTTCATGTTGCCTTTGCAAAGAGACCAAACATGAAAAAATCGATCACATCCCGGGCTCCGCAAAATGCACGGTATATAGGAATTCCCGAGGCAAATGAATATCCTACAGGCCAACATGCATAGATGCAAGACTGCCGACGCACTACTCTCGCAAATGGTGACGGAGAGCGACTACGATCATCATAAGCGAGCAATACAAAAAGAAAAAGAGAGGTATCTGGCTAGAAGATAGCAGCTCAACCGCCGCTATATGGCTACCACCAGGGAGTAATATCAGGACTGTAAACAATGGGAACGGCAACGGCTTCATCTGGGCCAAAAGCGACCTTTTTACAGTAATCAGCTGCTACTTGACGCCAAGCGATAGTATACAGGAATTCCAAGGAAAGCTCGACAACATAGAGGATACAGCCAGGTCTATAGAAGGTCAATTGATTATCGCCGGAGACCTAAATTCCAGAGCCGTAGAGTGGGGTCTACCAAGCACGGACTCGAGAGGAAAGCGCATTGTAGAAATGGCTGCGCGGCTAGGGTTAGTAGTGCACAATACGGAAAATGCAACCACGTTTAGAAGACCGGGATGCGAGGAAACCACACCAGACATTACCCTATCAACAGAACGCATGGCAGGCTCAATAAAGAACTGGAAGGTCCTGGAGGATTCCACTGGCAGCGATCATCACTACATCTCATTTATGATCGACACGGGAACAAGCACTAACCAGCAGAGGAAAACAACTGGAACACGAAAGTGGAACATTGCGAAGCTAGATACTTCGAAATTAATCTCCGCAATAGACGACCAAAACCCATCTAGCAACTCCCCCATAATTGCAGGAAAGACTGTCGAGCACACAATGCTTAATATAACAAGAGCCTGTCAAAAAGCAATGTCCAAGGCCTCCCACAGCAAACATAAAGCAGCAGTTTACTGGTGGACTGAAAATATAGCCCAACTCAGACGAACATGCCTCCGCCTTCGCAGATCCTACACGAGATCCAGGCGTAGAGGAGCCGCAACTCAAGAAGCCGATCAATACAAATTAGCAAAGAAGGAGCTAAAGCATGCCATCGACGACAGCAAAAAGAAAAAATGGGAGGAACTACGCGAGGATATAAATAGAAACCCCTGGGGACTCGGGTATAAAATAGTGATGAAGAAACTCGGCGCTCGAGCAAAGCCACCTGATTTAACCGCTGCCAAAATGGATAACATTGTGAACGCACTATTCGCCACACACGAAACAAGGGCTAGGGACCCAGAACACATCCCAAGACCGACGCAAATCCCCCGGTTTACCCTTGAGGAGCTGCAACTAGCCACTGCAAAGCTCAAGGCCAACAAATCACCCGGACCGGACGGGATCCCATCAGAAATTCTCAAAATAATCGCTGCAGAGCGCCCAGGAGTACTACTGAACATGTACAACGCCTGCCTTGAAGCCGGAATATTCCCTGAACCCTGGAAAAAGCAACGGCTGGTTCTAATCAGTAAGGGAAAAGGAGACCCCAATTCGCCATCAGCATACCGCCCTCTATGTATGCTTGACACAGCGGGAAAGCTATACGAAACCCTGCTTAAACCCAGACTTGAAGCGGCTATCAACGAAGCTGGAGGACTGTCCCCTAGACAATATGGCTTTAGACCCGGCAGATCAACCGTAGGAGCAATACAATGCGTCATCGAAAGCGAGAAGTCGCACAACGTAGATGGCATAAATACAAAAGAATAGTGTTGCTGGCGACTCTAGATGTCCGAAACGCCTTCAACAGCGCTAGATGGGTAGATATGATCGACGCTCTCGAGAAAAGCTTTGAGGTACCCGACTACCTCAGGGCCGCGGTGCGAAGCTACCTTAGCAACAGGAAACTGCTATACGAAACTAAAGAGGGATCACGACAGATAGCGATCACGTCAGGAGCAGCACAAGGATCCATCTTCGGACCAGACTTATGGAACATTAGCTATGACGCTGTATTAAAACTAGAAATGCCAGATGAATCGTATTTAATAGGCTACGCCGACGACATTGCAGCAGTAATCACAGCAAGGGACACAGAAGAAGCGCGAAGAAAGCTGAACCAGGTCATGATACGGACCCAAGTATGGCTCGACTCACACAGCCTCCAGCTCGCTACGGAAAAAACAGAGCTACTGCTGCTAACAAATAAGCACATACCTCTCGAAATAACCATGCATACGACTACGGATATTCTTAGGACAAAAAAAGCAGTTAACTACCTAGGCGTAAGACTGGACCCCAGACTAACCTTCTGGGTACAAATCCAGCACGCCGCAGGAAAGGCAGCGAAGATCACCTCTCAACTGAGCCGACTAATGGCCAACATAGGAGGCCTCAGTCAAGAAAAAAGAAAGCTCCTAATGTCGACAACAATCAGCGTTTTATTATACGGAGCTGAGATATGGGCAGATGTACTTAAAAAGGAAAACCGGCGTAAGTTAGAGGCCAGAGTGCACCGCACAGCAGCCCTCAGAGTAGCATCAGCCTACCGAACAGTGTCTGGCGAGGCAATATTAGTTATAAGCGGAAATGCCCCAATTGACCTTCTAGCACACGAAAGGAAAAAGCTGTGTGAGCTAAAGCAGTCATCCGATAACAACAAAAGCGCAATAGAACAAATAGAGAAAGATACATTAATAAAATGGCAACAAAGATGGGACACCGAAAGTCGCGGCAGATGGACGGCCAGGCTTATAAAAGATCTAGACTTATGGACAGGCCGAAAATTTGGAGAGGTTGATTTTTACACAACCCAGCTGTTATCCGGTCACGGGTACTTCAAAAAGTACCTCCACAGAATGGGAAAAGTCGAAGAGCCGTCATGCCTATATAACGACGCGAAAGAAGACGACGCTGAACATACATTATTCGAATGTGCGCGCTGGCAAGGAGAACGCACCGCTATAGAGGACCTGGTTGGCCCAATAAACGCGGACAATTTAGTCAGCGTTATGTTGGAAAGTGAAGAAAACTGGAGCATCATCAAGAAATTCGCTGCACTCTTGCTACGCAGCAAAAAGCGGGACCTGGACGCAGGTGCGCAGATGTAAATCTCTCAATGAGACAAATGGAACGCCACCCTGAAGTAATGCAAACGCGGTCCTCAAGGGGCACATATCGCTGCTGTGACGATAGCACCGATGATGCGGAAGGCATTTTGCACCCCCTCGCCCCCCCCCAAAAAAAAGCATTTCAAGATATATAGTAAACCGACGCCATTAACATTTCTTAAGAAAAATCTATTAAATACTCCACTTTTTTACCAGAATGTATGATTTTTAAATATATGAAAATGTGAAAGTGTATAGATACCATTACTCTTTAAATTTTCTATATTTATTTACATGTAATATTTAGCAACAAAGTAAGAAATCTTTTTATATATCGTATGTTTGAATATTATCAGCTGTACATTTTTCGAGAAAATTGTGCTTGTGTAAATATTTTACAAATTAATTGATTATTGGAGGTTTTATTGTTTCCTGGTAATATCATGTGCCTTTGTCTTGTCAAAAATAAGAAAATAGCCAATTGAATGCAAACTAGTAAAAATCAAATTATTTTTTCCAATAAAATAGAGAAATATTATACTTTTACGAGCTATATAAATTTATTTTATTCTCAAGCTTTCACATCTAAATTTATCTTAAAAGACAGGATATCACAAACCACAAATTAAGGATGTAACAAATACTGTTAATAGGTAAAAGCTCTGTATATATTTGTATTTTATACAAAGCACAAAAATACAATAATATTTTAAATTTGGAATAATTGCTAGTTGAATCGTTCAATTAATATTTTTGAAATATTTCTCCTTTAACACTTTTCTGGAAACTTTCCAGAACTATAGGTGTCAATTTAAGTTTTGTAATGAGTCTTCTTTTCAGCAACTTTGATTTTTTGTAAAAACTTCAATCACACTTTGTAACATTTCAGTTGCACAACTTTTCTGTACAGATGCCATCACTTATTGTTCAAAAAAAAATAAAAAAATTGCAGACAACTAGCGCTAACTTAATTGGACAATATAGCAAAGAAAATCAGAAAGCGGATACTAAGTGGAACGGAGTGCATCTAAAAGCAACCTATTCTAAGTGATGATGAGGAAACATAATACAGTTTATTGGACTTGGATTTGGTATGACCGCATCTCACGATTTGTCATATCTGATGCACAGGATAAAGGCTAAGAAATAAAGTTGCCCAAAGCTGCTGAATCCCGAAACTGACTCATGGTGGGTATGCAAATTAAATCTATTGATAAATAGGGACTGCACAAATATTTTAAATTTATCACCACCTTCGGATACACATAGTAGCTCATCCCTCTTGAACTTGCATTTCAAATCCAATTTTACACTCATTTCTCTCCGCGGTATTTTCTATGTGAGGAGTAAGAATACATATTAAAAAACTTCTTCCACCCATAAGCTCACACCTGGAATTTTACTTTTTTCATTTTTTTTGTTGCTTCCATATTCATAACCATTTTGTAGATACATATATGTATTTTTCACAAATTTATTATGTTTTATGTTTCACGCTCCTAATTATCATCGCCAAGAGGTGAATGCAAAGGGAATACATTTAAACTGAAAAATGCTGAAATGCCTTGCACTGGCTCACTACATTAATTTTTTAATGTGTATTTTAGTTCTTTTTCTGCTTGCTAAAAGCGCAAAATATTTTAAATATAAATTATATGTATATTGAAGTAAATATTCGAAAAGCAGAAAAGTTTAATGAAAAATACATCGTACTTTTCTAATTTTATATTTATGTTTTATAGTTTTGTCCAAATCAAAACATATGTGATTCCTTGTTAGATTCGTACTCTTCATCAGAGAACCTCTATGCTGTTGTATAGCATTATTTGCCCTTTAAGAAGAGGAATACTAGAGTATGTTGCTCAGCAACCATCCTTGTGTTCCGCCGTTATCAATAAATCTCAGAATCTATTGAAAACTCAAACATGTCTATTTGTATGCATCATGTAAAAATAATAGCCTCCATAGATAGAGGGCACGGCAACCTTGACTAAATATTGTTATACATACAATGGAAATATTCATGAGCAAATATTTAATTCCCATTTCTCTTATTATGTGAAAAACAATACAACATTTCAAAATAATTTGAAACTACCGGAAAATTTAACATTTTATTTTTGGACCCCAACAAGCATTTCAAATAATTTCTGAAGAGCTCAATAATTTATATATATATACATAAATAAGTATATATTTAAGTATTGTATATAAATAGTTTTAATTACGTTGTGCAATTTTGTCCTTAAAATAACTTTAAGTTGAGCACTCTTTATTAGCATTTTTTTTCCAATTTGTCGTCCTTCTTAATTTTCCTATCGGACAAAGGGACGAACTTACCTGCAATTCTTAAACTGTCAAGAGCAATAGATGCCTTTATTGCTGTCGTTGATCTAGATCAACCGACATTTTTAATTTGTTTCGTGACGTGAAATGAAAAAGAAACACACATAAAATAGAAAAATGACTGTAAAATGTATCTATGTTAGCACGACACTCTATGACAAAAGACAAAGATTTTCTCCATGCTTTGTGACAGATGAAAGATTAGCCAGTGATGTTAATTCAGTAGGTGTAGTATGTTCTTATAAGGTTTACATACAAATTTTCAAATTTTCATGAATGTTTAACTAAGCTTCTTCTAAGCCTTTAGTTTCCAATCGTAAGATAAACATATGTATGTGTAGTGCCTATTTATCTCATATAATAAAACTACTTTTCTTGCGGATGGTTTTACAATCGGCTTGCAATGAAAGACAATGGAAACATGCTGCAACAAAGTAACTTAAAACAAATCAAAATATTTTTATAATCTAGCAACATAATTCAGGAAAGTAATTTACAACCGATCGAGATAGGTATATCATAACACATATGTATAAGTGATCAGGATTACGAAAAAAATGTTTCTAAAAAAAATTAATATTTCTTGATAAAATTTAGTACAGAAATCTATGATGTGCAATAACTAGGCGCACTAAACTTTAATTTGTTATAAATTATCGAAGTATTAAGGACATTTCTTGTATAAAAGATTTTTAAAAAGGAAAGAAGCTACAAATAATATGTTTAGTACACATATGTCTATATAAATATGGATATATGCCACAATCCGTGCAAAAAAAATCGACCAAACGCGCTGGAGCAAGTCCTTTTAGAAAATCATAACCTCTGTACGACATGCACTAAATTGTATAATATCCACGACGACATATTCGACATTAAATATGTAAACGTAAGCGCCTCATTTACATATTTATCGCCGAATAAGCAAAGTTTTAACTTATCTAACAAGATTCCAATTATCTATACTTTCTTTCGAAGGGATTTTTGCATCATAAGAGAATTCTGATTTTATTTTCTAGAAAATAAAATAAATTAGTAAATAAACAATTTAGTTTAACAACAGCGAAATTTATTCATACTGGTTAATAAAAACAAAACAACCAACCAAAATATTCTTTAAAGCATAAAATACTAAATATTTTCAATATATTAATTAAACTCAAAAAAGTAAAGAAGGCAAAGCTCTTGCGTAAAAGAATATTTTAGAGACCGCAGAAATATTTTCAGGTCTTGGAGAACTTGTATATTAGACAAGTAAGAAAAGACTAATTTCGGGTGCAACCGACCATTTCATATTCTTGTAACTTGTCAGGATAGGGTAAAACCCTTCAGGTGTGGGAAGAACATTATTTAAAATTTGTACCTGACTTCCATTAAAAACCTCACATACCCTCACCAATATACAAGGTCTGTCGCAAAAGAAACTGGACTGTTAAAAAAAACAACAAAAAATTAGTATCTTTTTTAAAGTTATATTTTTTTATTCAAGTTTCCTTGTGCTTCGATACAGCGTTTAGCCCGGTCAATTAGCATTTCAAATGAGTGCTTAAGGTCATTTTTCGGAATGCTCTTGAGAATATCGGTTGTCGCCTTTTGGGTAGCTTAAATGTCCTGAATGTGCCAGATCAGGTGAGTAGGGTGAGTGATTAATGGTTAATATGGAGGTTTTCTTCAAAAAATCAGTGACAAGCGTCGACCGATGACACACCGATGAGGTAAAACACAGCATTAATCGTTTGGCCAGTTGGGACGAACTCTCGGTGTACAATACCCTCGGAATCGTAAAAACAAATCAGCTTTGTCTTTATTTTTGACTTTTGAAGACGACTTCTGATCGTCACAGAGGTCCTCACGACCTTCTTGGAATCGCTTAAACCACTCATGCTCAGTACTACGGGATAGGCACTGATCACCATAAACTTTTTTCGTCATTTGAAATGTTTCAGTAAACGTTTGCCTAAGTTTAAAACAAAATTTAATATTTGCTCTTTGTTCAAAATGCATTTTACGACCGATGACCAAAAGCTGCTGTTACTTTTTGATCATAACATCGATTGTAGTTATCCAATTGTCTTAAAATGTTTACAAAATGTCAACAAGAGATCAAACTTTTTATTTCATATACCCACCAATAGGTGGCGGCAGCAGAAACAGTTATATTTAAAAAGTTCTGTTTCCTTTGCGACAGACCTTGTATAAGGAATAATGTCCACTAGATGTTTGAAAACCCTGATTTTAGTTTTATAGGGTTTTAGGCGAGTTTTATATCATTTTATCCATTTTATCCAAAACACGTTGCCTGAATTATATTTAGATAACTCTCATATTTGCCGATATATGCAGTTTAAAGTCATCTAGAAATTCAGTAATTTTTCTAATAAGTATATGTGGACTAAGGGAAATAAGTATTGATCCGATTCATTTTTAACACAAAGTTAAATTACATATTATCCTAATCAAAAAGTCAACCATACGCACTGGGGTCCACATATATGGGGTCTTAAAAAGCCATAGTCCAATTGCGATAATTGATATCAGCCGTACTATGCCAATACTCTATTTTTGGCCTCGTCTCCTATAAAGACTCTTGTATCATCCTGAATGTAAAATTTAATATCTCTGGCGCACTTAGCTATTGATTAATAGAAGCTAGATTTGGTTGCAGTCTTTCAACTATTGTTCGTCTTTTACAAAAAAAGAGAATCGTGATGGCTTGGAGCGTAGAAAAAGATCAGGTCGACCTCGAAAGTCAGATGAGAGAACATACAACTTACTGCCGCGGATAAGTTTAAGCGAAAACTTTAAAAGTGCATTTACATGCGGGCGGAGAAGCAAAATTTTCACCAAGTGGATTTAGGTGTCGCAACGATGCGCCGACTGCTTTATGATGTGAGTTTATTTGGAAGATGCCTTGCTAAAAAACCTCTACTAATTTACTTCACTCTATTGGCAACAGAATATACGGCCTGACGAAAGCAATAATTTGCTAAGTCCACAGGCGTAAGAATGTGGAACGGACGGGTAAATATTCAAACGAAATTCAACTCGTCCCGGCATTGTGATAATAAATGTATATCCATACGATTATTCTAATGATTATATTGATAAATAAATTTAACGAAATTATAAGCATTACATATTAATATTCGCAGTAATGTGACACATTTCTTATTTCTGGCCTCATTTGGTAGTAAGAAAAAGGCGAAGCTTCACTGAAACTTTTAATTCAAGGTACTAGAGGGTGATTTTATCATATTTACAATTATAGATTTGAATAAGAACTGCAATTAGTTAGTGTGATTGTGAAAATACCAAATTCCTCTTCACCGTAGGTCCAATGATAAATAAAATCTAATGATTAAAATTGTTTAATATTGTTTAGGCAATATTAAGATTATCGAACGGACGAAATATCCATATCCTTTACATCGTATTCCATACATTTACTTAGGTCCCACTCACTACTTCTCACTTATTGATTTCTATAGAAAGGAAACTAATTTTTTGCCATAAAATTTTTTAATGCGAAAATATCACAATTTGTCTTAATATTGATATTGACAATATGTAACTCTTTAAGATAATTATAGGGAATAATATAATACGAAAATAAATGACCTGTAGTAAATACAAGAAGACAGTTAAGGTACCTCACATACAATCACCTTTACATAAGGAGTGAACTCAGCAGATGTGTGAAAATCCTGACATAAGTTATATGGGGCCAGGGCAAGTGTTCATCTGATTTAAGCAATTTTATGCTCAAAAACACTCTTATTGGAAAAACACAATATCTCTTAATTTCGTAAAGATAAATCACATAGTGACCGATATGTGAGTTCTGTCGGTCGACTGGAAGTCCACAGATCTTTATATTAGGTTAATGGCGGCTAAGGGAAGTATTAATATTAGTGTTATAACCTGGAAATTCACAACTGTATCGTAAAGTTCGACACTTTTTATGTTATACATGCTCAGAATAATTTGACATACGAGCGCTATTCGTGTTGTTCATAAAAACTTAAAATATTAATCCTGACCAAAAATGGAATTAGACCACGAACAATTTAGTGCGATTATTTTTCAACTTTTGGCGTGAATTAACTCAGTCACAGAGAATCAATGAACTTAATTCAGTTTATGATTATGAAGCTCCATTAAGTACCAGCATTTGTCGATATTATCGTGAAACCGTTGTTGTTCCGGAAACTATTGATATTGCAAGATCGTCATGTGAAATATCGTGAGACTAATAATAACTCCCACAACTATAATTCGACTTTCCGTGGAATTAGTGAAGTTACTTTTTACTTCCTTTCATATTATCACTTGGCCGTAAACAACAGATTCCCAAGTTTTCTTCGGTGCAAGAAATTCTGTACTTTGGGAATAAAAAGTTATAAAATTAGTAGTGAAAAGTAGTGAAAAGTGTTTGATTGATTCACTGAAAACATTGTTTGTGTAGAAAAGAAGAAAGATTCAGTTTTGATTTTGTGTCTTTTCGGACTCATAAAGTTTTCGCTTTACCCAATAAGCACCATTGCAGTACCCGCATACTTAAAGATACTCTTTTTCAGCGGCTTTTTCCTGCTGCATGTGAACGAAGTTCTTTATAAAATATTAGAGATTTATTTAGGGAGTGGTTTCCTTGGAATTTGTTAAGTGCTCAGAGTTGGAAGATCATCCAAAACCGACGCTTATTTTCTACGCAACATGATATTGATTTCTAAGAGTTCAGTTGCCTTTACTCTGGATAACTAAAATATCAATAAGTAAGGAAGAGCCAAGTTCAGGTAAAACCATGGCAGCTTGCAAAGATTAAAGCCAGTGTTAGTTATATGAGATTTATGGCAAAATTTCACCCGACTTTACTCGTTCTAAATACAAATATGTACTATTATAAGAAAAACACGTTATCTCAATTTTATTAAGATAACTCAAATATTGGCCGATATATGTATGTGGTACAAAGTCACCCGGAAGCTCGGCGGCAAATTTAAATATTGCGTTAATTTCCATACCTACACTTGACTTCAAAAAAGTAATTAGACATTAAGGAAGTATTCGGTATGAAACTCGAAGAGAATACATAATACTCAGTACTTGTACACTACCAATGCCTATTGAAAAGATTTCGCTCATTTGGAATATTGCTTAAAAGGCTTACAAGAATTTATATATTATTCTTATTTTTCGGTTCCATTTGAGCATGTTTCTTATGTAAATATTATTTTATGCTTTGATCGCGATTTTTTTTAACGTTGAAACTAGCTAATCGGTCCGGTTTTTTTGATAAATAAATACATTTATGATGAATATAAAATTATTATTTTTTATGTTTATTTAGTGAGTGTAAGTAAAATGGGTAAATAAATTGCTTAAATGACACGTAAAAAACTGTCCTGTAAGATGTCCACGGTTGCGGCCGCAATTTTTATCTAAATGAAAAATGTCAAAAAGATTATTAATCTGTAGGAAAGTCGCTATTAAGTAATGAAAGCTTTTTTTTAGTTTTTTGAAACTTGACAAAATGGTGGCGGTTTGAACAAAAAGTATCAAAATATCGAAGCAGAAAAAAGTAGGAAGATTTGAAAAAAAAGCTTCCATAGCGCGATAGAGAATGACGTTAAAATGTTCTCTCCAAATTGGAGCTAGATATCTTCTAAACTCTTCCTTTGAGAGTGGAAACCGTTTTTGACAACACCATTGTGAGAAAAACCGGGTTTAAAGAATGGAGTGGCTCTGTTCCTCACTCTGTTCCTTTTCTACAAGCAACGCTGTAGCGACCGTAATAATTTGAATTTCAATTTCGATTTGAGAGAATGTTTATTACAGTAAATATACGTACTATCCGAAAATGCAAGAAAAAATGGGTTTTTAGAAAATTTCACATTGAGACGATGCCTTATGGTTGAGTGAGGTATTCGTTGACAATACAACCTTCTATAGAGGGCTTGAGTTCAAAATCAGTTGAAAAATTTCGAGCAATGAACATAATATTGGTCGCAAAAGCTTATTTAAAAGGTACAATTATTATAAAAAGGTCAGAGTTTAAACTTTAAATGTCAATGTAACAATCAACATTTTATAAAGAAAGAAAGAACGCTTTGCCAGTCATATTATTATCCGTAAAATTTTCAGTCATTATCAGCAAAATATTCAATCTTTTAATTTTCATCTTAATTAGTTCCATACAATTTGTTGCGCTTGCACGCGCTTGCATTCGAGTTAAGAGTTCCCAACCAAGCCAATAAGCTGCTTAGCAATGCCAGCTAAGGTGCGGTCGTAAATCTTGTTGTGTGATTACAATTGAAAAGTCTACCACCCTTTGCCATTTCATTTTACAGCTAGCTTGATGCTTTTAGGTGTCTTCGAAATCCCAGCACGTCAACAAGAACACTAGAAAAAGGTTGCCGCACATTTGAAAAGGTGTTGTAGTTGCTACCGATTATGGTTCTATTGATGTTCCTACCTGGGCTCGATGACTCAGAGATTTGTCAATGCGGTAATTGTGGAGCCGCGCATTATACGCATTGCCTTTATGAAGGGTAAAAAAGAGAGAGAGTATCTTAAACCCACCAATTATTTTATGATTTTTCTGATAGAAATCAAAAACTTTAAACTTAGCAGTTTCATTTTAAACAATATAGAGAGAGTTAAACTATGACAGGTCTAGGAAATTCTTCTTCTTCTTGATTGGCGTAGACACCGCTTACGCGATTATAGCCGAGTTAACAACAGCGCGCCAGTCGTTTCTTCTTTTCGCTACGTGGCGCCAATTGGATATTCCAAGCGTAGCCAGGTCCTTCTACACTTGGTCCTTCTAACGGAATGGTGGTCTTCCTCTTCCTCTGCTTCCCCCGGCGGGTACTGCGTCGAATGCTTTCAGAGCTGGAGTGTTTTCGTCCATTCGGACAACATGACCTAGCCAACGTAGCCGCTGTCTTTTAATTCGCTGAACTATGTCAATGTCGTCATATATCTCATACAGCTCATCGTTCCATCGAATGCGGTACTCGCCGTGCCAATGCGAAAAGAACCATCTTCCGCAGAACTTTTCTCTCGAAAACTCGCAACGTCGACTCATCAGTTGTTGTCATCGTCCAGGCCTCTGCACCATATAGCGGGACGGGAATAATGAGTGACTTGTCAGTTGAATGTGGAGTTGCATTGCAACCGGGTGCCGAACCCAAAGCAAGGCAGAGGTTTTAGATGGGCCTCGAACCCGACCAAGGTGGTTAGTGTGTCCATTCCACATTGCCAATTGGTACTGAAAATGCTTAGCATTCTCAGGGCGCTGATCAACGCATTAATTTGATCCGCTGTGCTTTTGAGCGCCGTGGAGTAAGGCTGTCGTCAGCAGGTACCCACGTCAAACACACCGGACGTTATCAACAGTGACGTGAGAGCCAAGTCGTGAGTGCGACGACTGTTTGTTTAATGACAGGAGATATTTCGTCTTGCCCTCGTTCACTGCCAGACCCGTTTGTTTTGCTTCCTTTTCCAGTCTGGAGAAAGCAGAACTAACGGCGCGGGTTTTGAAGCCGATGGTATCAATATCATTGGCATACGCCAGCAGCTGTATAAAAAATTGTACCCGCTCGATTAAGTACTGCAGCTCGAATTATTTTCTCCAGCAGCAGGTTGAAAAAGTCACACGATACGGGGTCGCCTTGTCTGAAACCTCGTTTGGTATCGAACGGCTCGGAGGGGTCTTTCTCGATCCTGTGGAGCTTTTGGTGTTGCTCAACGTGAGTCACGGTAGTTGGCGCAGTTTGTGGGGTCTCCACAGTTTCGTTTCAGGCAAAGAAGCTGATATGCTTTCAGTTCTTCGCCGCCGTGTTTGAATGGTTCGGCCGGTAATCCATCGACCCACGCTGCTTTGTTGTTCTTCAGGCGGGTAATTGCTATTCGACCTTCTTCATGGTCGGACAATGGAACGTCTGCTCCATCGCCATCGATTGGGGAATCGGATTCGCCTTCTTGTGCGTTCACTGCCATTCCTTATACTTAATACTTGCTTATAATTATTACTAAAGATCGTACTTTTTAAAAGCATTGGCATTGAGAAGCCAGATAAATACCTTGTGCAACGACAATTCTTCAAGAGAACTGTAAGAAACTCTTACTACCCAGCACCTTGCCCTTGCAAAAGAGATAGCGTAGTTAAAAAACATCATTTAGTCCTATTAGATTTAATAACAGACCTTGAGACGGCGATTAATTCGTGTTGGACAAAGGTGTGTATAGGTTTCTACTGATGCAAAAGTTTTCAATTACATATTATTAATTCCAGCAACGTAAGAATCAGTTTTGGGAACACGATTGCCAACGAAATGATCTGGTTTTTTTAAAGAAAACTTTCGCATGAATCGAAGTTCCTTTAACAAATTATGTGACATCCTCCGCCCTCTGCAAGAAATGGATACGAACTACCGAAAAGCTATTCCTATTGAGAAAAGAGTGGCTATAACAATATTTGCTTTAGGGTCATCTGCAGAGTATGGGAGTATCGCTAATATGTTCGATGTAAGAAAATCTACGGTTTGCGAAATTTTACTGGAATTTTGCACCGAAATCTGGAAACTACTGAAACCATCCTGTTTAAAAATGTTGTCACTAAATAGAGAAAATATAACAGAATTGGTGACTGGTTTCGAGGTACTTGGATTCCCACAATGCTTAGGAGCAATTGGTAAATATTAGTTAAAAAGCCTTAAATTTGCGCCAATGGTCTAATAATTGTTTACGGACGGACGCCACATTGAGGTTCTCCCATCATCTGACGAAGCTGTGGATTATTACAATTATAAAGGGTGATATTCCACCGTTTTAATGCCATTGTAAAGTCTAGAAACTCAGTATACATATAAGTACATAAGTAATGTTTACAATGTATATTCATATACCGTTTTACCTACATAGACAGGAGTCCGGTACGATATAATGACACCTAAATTTATAAGACGTCATCACTTAAGTAGGAAATGGATAATTGTCCTTTACTAAGCGAAATATCTAGAGAAATTTCAGGCGTAAATGTGTCAGCATTTATAATTGGAGATTCGGCTTTTCGATTTAGCAAACAACTGATGTAACCGTATCCATTTAGCGTAAATCAAATTCATCGTGAGAAGGTATTCAACTACGTTCTTTCGAAAACACGTAGAGTTGTCGAAAATGCTTTTGGACACCTCAAAGCCCGCTTTTGGCGTATTGGAAAACGAATTGACAACTCTGTACGGAATGCCAACTCAATAAAAAAAAGCATGTTCACAATTTTTTAAATGATAATGAATACTCTAAATGCTAAATGGTTACGCGCTTTAGAAGAGTTGGAGACTAGACCCCAAAATCCGTGTCATGTTTCATATCCTTCTGACGAAACAATTAATGGAGAAACGATTCGGACAGCACTTTATACATATTTTGGTAAGTAAATAAGTAAGTTTTGGTAATACATTTTATACAATTGCATACACAGTAAATCAAATATAAAGTTGTACACCTCAAACAAAATATAACTTTTTCCAATTACAAATAATTTTAAGCATAACTTAATAGGATGAACTAATTTAAGACGACTATAAACATCTTCCGAAAAGAAAACATCTACATTATTTATAGTTTATTTGCAGCAACAAATGAAGAAGTCACAGCCGTTTCACCGAAATTTGCAGTGGTTCGGAGTTAGTTGAACATTTTTAAAAATGTATATATGAATGTAAATATAAATAATATACTCAATTATAAAACAAATGCCTCATACTTTGAAAGCTTTCCTCCATCAAGCCGTCGGTGTTGTAGCTGACGTACAGCGTCAGTACGGCTCTCATTCTTTCTTATAGTGGCCACTGCGAGGGAGAACCGCCAGTTGACCCGACCGCTGTCTTCTCTTTCCTGAAAAACATGATATTTATATCATAACTCTATTTCTCCTTAATTTTGTATAATTACCTATATCTTTGCGAAAGATTGTGCATTTTTTCATTTTAATTCACCCGCTGTGAACAACAACAAAGGTGCCGCAACTCTACTGCCATTTTTTTTATTATGTGGCTATTTTTTCTTTGCCCGCGAAGAGCACTAATTTTGTTTTGCCATAATTCAATGAGTAAGGCTTTTCCTCTATCACTCCACGAAATTCGCTTTTTATATTTTTGTTTTTTTATCTTTCAATATTAATATGACAACATCAAGTGAAATTTAGGGCCGGCAAAATATGTCTTCCAATAATATCGATTAAACTAGAGAAGGCACCGATTATAATAAGTTTTCGAAAACTGGTTTTCAATGTGTTTTCGTTTGACAGATTTTACATGGACGAAAACACAAGTTTTGGGAGAAAACCAGTTTTTCCCACGAAATTATGTTTTCATTGTCGGTTCGAACACAATACTAGTTTTAGATGATACATACAACCAATAAATATTATATAGCAACGGTGTAAGAGCATAAAAACTACAGAACGGTTAATGCTAATGCAGAGGAGATGGACATGGACTCTTCAGATAGTTCTGATAGAATTGAAAAGTCCTTTGGTATTTGGGCTGATCAACATAAGCTAATCCAAATAAATTGGAAGAGAAACAAAAATAATGTTGGACATATCAGATGAGCTTTCCATATATGTATTTGCACATTCCACCATGAAGCCTAGCTGAAAAACCCGCAGCAAACATGAAACGATTTACAAACATAATTTCCTAAATTATTTCAGTAGCTTGTCAGACAGGTTAAATAAAATTCTATTTTTGCAAAGCCTATAAAAAGATCATTGGGTTTTGGTGTTTTTTTTTTAATGGACATCCCTAGCACAAACCTAATAAACTAGCTCACGCGCTTGAAGCCAGCTCGCTTACAGATTTTATATGCAGCCGTTTTGCGACTGTAATGTGTTCGATTTGTTTTTTTAACACATTTACTAAATTTTGTAAATTCTTTCGGCGAAATATATAATTTGCATTCCTCTCACTTTGGGCATTTGGATGATAAATTTTGATTTTACCTACTTGTTTACAAAAAAATTATGATGTTTACCTTTTGATGTAATGCTTTTATTCGAGCAGCAACACATGTATTTACATTAAGAAAAATTACATATAGAGAGTGCCCTATATATTATGTTGATATTTTGAACATTCAACAACTTTGATATTCATGGGTCGATTGATTTGGTGGGACATGTTATGGAAATTTGTTATTTAAAATTTAATGTAAAATACATGAACCACTTTGGATTGAAATAGCCAGACAGAGATTTTCGAAAAAGTAAGAAAAGGCAGCAGGTAACTTCAGGGGCAGGAAAGTGGCGACTTACATAGTGATGCTTAAAAAAAACTGCAATAATTAAAAAAGGAGATTTTAAACAATGTTTTTTAAAATTATTTAATAATAACATCAAATATGGCAGCCTGTACGCACATACATATGTAAGATCGAAGTATTATGCAAAACAAAATTTACACTAATCAATTTCAGGTACGGAAATATGAGAATAGAGAATATCAAACGATTTTGTTTTACTTTTGTAGTTAACTTATAAAAAAGTTAGTTTCCGTAGTTTTTAGACATTTAATGAATTGAATTGGTAAACAATTTCGACATGCCTTTAGACGTGTTAAATTAATAAATTTTCAAATATTGTGATAACACATTTTTTCATAGCAGGTTATTCATTATTGACACATACTTGCAAAATAAATTGGAGAACAAAAAAAGTGTAAGAATTTTTTTAAATTCACTAAAACATACATATTTGGCGTGCGATTGTTCACTCATGTTGTACTAGGTGTCTGTGAAAGCATTGAAATGTTTGCTTTAGGTATTATGAAATTACTATTGTTTAGTGTGCACTGCACATTATATCAAATGTAGCAAAAACAATGCATTGCAAATACATACAAGCAAATGTATATATGCATGTAAATACGTTGTGTTGCTATAAAGCAATTGATAAAATGGCCGAAACTGCTAAACATTAATAGTTGAGGATTGAACTGAAGGATATTTTTTATGCAATATGCCAATTAACGTTTACGCCCCAGGTCTGTCGAAAAATATTTATCTTAAACAAATCTATGTATACTACATTATTTTTCTGGTACGACTGGTTTCTTGCTTCAAGATAGGCCTCAGTTTTGAGATTTCCTTTTAGCAAGCATTCCTTCCTAGTCTGAGTACAGGAACTACCCTGGTCAACTATAAAAGGAAAATAATATTGAGATGAAATGAATTGCAATGAGTACGATTAGTAATTAACTAACCAAACGATAAATAAAAACTTGGACATATGAAGTAGTGTGCATATATATATATATATAGATACATATCCCTCTCGCAATATCAATACATCGAAGATATATTGCGAGAGGGATATGTATCCCGTCCACGTTCTTTACGGGGTTTCTTAATTATTTAGAAACGTTATCATCCGAAATAGCCTCCATATGCCTGGAATTTAAAAAGCTACTTACGAATAGCTAGGTAATTCAGACTCTAAATAATATTTTCAAAACCAATTCGTTTGATATCATGAAATTGAGTACATTGCATTAGCATCCGGTGTTAAGATACACTATTTTGAAATAAGGTAAGATGATTGAGAACATATTTTTTTAATAGAGGATGAGGCAGGATGACAAAAAATATATATTTAAGACTATAAGTCAAGCAGACTATAAGTCTTAAATATTGTACGTATCGTCTTAAATACATCTTTTTTGTCGAATTCAATTCTAGTATTTAAACATCAAGCCGCAACTTTAAAAAATGGTATTTAGGAAGAGAAAAACGTAGTAATTGCAAAACTTATTAAAATTTTGCAGTCAAATCGTCGTCCATATAGTAGAACATCTACTTCAAAGAACATCTAACTCAAATATTATTGGTTTTCTAGTTTAACACTTTTGAGTTATGACATCAAATGAAGGTGTGATAATCACATTTATTTCACTCACTCAGTAGAAAATTAAGACTTATTTCAACAACAGCGGCACAACTACAAATAGTATTAACTAGTTGATACTGCACGAGCGAGGTAAGCGACGCAATTACCACAAAAGTAGATCTAACGGCGATTTTCCATTTAAGGGTCTATATCAGTGTAACACATAAAAAATTGGGCGATTTTCGTGATTTTTTTTATTTTAAGTACTAGATTGAATGCTTCGAACTTCTTTGAACGTAATAAGGTATATTTTCTGGTATATTTAAGGTGAACATGGCATATTAAGTTTGTCACGAAGTTTGTAACCTCCAGGAGGAAGCATCGAAGACCGTATAAAGTATATATATAAAGGATCAGTATGCTAAGCCATGTCCGTCTGTCCGTCTGTCTGTATATATACGAACTAGTCCCTCAGTTTTTAAGATATCGTTTTGAAATTTTGCAAACGTCATTTACTCTCCAAGAAGCTGCTCATTTGTCGGAACTGCCGACATCGGACTACTATAACATATAGCTGCCATACAAACTGAACGATCGGAATCAAGTCCTGGTATGGAAAACTTTCACATTTGACAATGTATCATCACAAAAGTTGGCACAGGTTATTTTTCAAGGCAACAATGTAATCTCCGCAAAAATTGTTCAGATCGGTTAACTAAGGCGTATAGCTGATATACAAACTGAGTGATCGGAATCAAATGCTTGCATGTGAAACTTCCTCATTTGACAAGATATCTTCACGATATTTGGTATGAGTTATTGTTCATAGAATTAATGTAATATCGGAAGAAATTATTCAGATCGGCTCACTATAGCATAAAGCTGACATACAAACCGAACGATCGGAATCAAGGGCTTGTAAGGAAAACTTTCGCATTTGACGTGGTTTCTTCACGAAATTTGACATGGATTACTGATTAAGGTAATAATATGATCTCCGAAAAAATTGTTCAGATCGGATTGCTATAGTATATAACTTCCATACAAACTGAGCACATAGTTACTAAAAGAAATTCACCTGTGAAGCTTCGGTGCAGTCGAAGTTAACGTTTTTTCTTGTTTTTTAGAAAATTGGGCATACTAATTAAGGAGTGTACTATCAACAAATACGACAGAAATGCTGTCAACAAACCACAAAAGCGATCAAAACAAAAGGGCACTTTTTAAGCTCCGATGTTTAAGCTAAGTAATAACAATAACAAAGGTGTTTCTCGTTTTGAATCATTACCATGGGCCACTACTGGTGTGCAGGTTCGTTCCTTCACTCCAACTGGTATGAAGAATCCTCACAGTGTTCGTAGACGTTGCAAAAACAAAATTCTAAATGCAAACGGCAAAAACCGAAAAGAAGTGTATTTTACATTCAGAATGCCATGTACATACAAGTATACATACATATGTATCTAAACAGTTGAACAAGCTTTCGTACAATATGGTAGTTTAAAGAAATCCCAACTGTTTACTAATTTACATTCGTTTGGATAAAATTTTAAATTTTATATATCCTGAAGGTACCTCATATACCCAATCATATGGAGTAAAGTCACACTGATGTTATATGTTTGAAATATGGGCCACAAAGATACACTGTTATCAGTAAAATGCACTCTCATTTTCTTTGAGATTACTCACATGATGACTATATGCGGTATTAAGTCAACTGGAAGTTCGAAAATCGTTGTGTTAAGTATATGTGAGCTAATGGAAGTATTATCGGGAAAGGATTATCCCTCAATTTCAATTATATATCTCACATATACCTCACATTATTTTTGTCAGAAATGTGATCTATAGGTACTGAAGTCCAAATATTAGTTACGAGGCTTGAACCGTTTTAGTTGGATTTGGGCAATTTGTATAACAAAATATAACTTTAGATGAATAGTGCTTTTGAAGCAAGTCACCTTAAGATCAAAAATTGGACAAATTGAAGTAAAACTGTTTCAGGTACCGAATAAATGTCTATAGTTGACTGAAAGTATTATCAATGTTAAAACTCCTCTTAGAAATAAAACGACTGAAAGCTAGAAAACAAAATTGTAACGTGGAAGTAAATTTAAAATTTAATGATGTCCTTATATTTCAAGCAATTTTAGTTATTACGGCTGTATTATGACTAATTATGTTTTATTCTATTGACGGTTCAGCAGTGAACGCGAAACTTCCTCTGTTGACAACACAGTTGTGGTGGTATTAATGTAATGATTGTTATGGGAGATGCTCAGGAAAGTTGTAGCCTTACATTTGGTGTGTTCAACAATATGAAATCAAGAAAAAAACACTGTGATTTTCATTTATTTTCATAAGGGTATATTTTCAGCCCGCACTATACTTCACGGAAGCTTTCGTTTCGTTCCACGCTTAATTTTGTTATTTCTGGCAAAAGAAGCAGCGCAATTCAATTAGTTAACATTTTTCGAGTATACAAGTATATAGAACCGCTACTGAGCCGACTTTGAAAGCGCGTTTCACTAACATATCTATGGACATACGGGACTTGTGCGAAAGGCAAGTAACTTTTTTGTTTCAACATTGCCCTTGTGGTGAAAACTGGAGTTATGACAGTCAAAAGAAAAAAAATTTTCTCGAGCAGCCAGCTAAGGTCAAAA
Organism: Bactrocera neohumeralis; assembly: GCF_024586455.1. Taxonomy (NCBI): domain Eukaryota; kingdom Metazoa; phylum Arthropoda; class Insecta; order Diptera; family Tephritidae; genus Bactrocera; species Bactrocera neohumeralis. Next base: position 44,793,282 of record NC_065923.1, on the reverse strand, counting down.
CGCCTCCTGCATTTAATCCAATCAATCAATCCATTTACTGTTACCTAAAGTCAATGACGTGAAGTGAAGCGGTCGGCAATAAAACATGTTTTTGACTACTTGACAGATTTGCATGTTAAAATAAGTGAGTTAAATTTCCAATTTGAGTGCATAAAAGTTACAATGTCTTTATGTGTGAGTTTTAATTGCATATGTGTTCATAGGTTTTGAAAATAAGTTGTTTCGATTTAAGTTTGGCTTCTTAAACTTTTTAATGTTAAATAAAGTGATTTGTAGTTGTTTTTACAAGTTAATTCAAATGAAGGCAAATGCGTTGATAAACATGAGTGTATAGAGCGTAAGCTCCTCCGTCGACATGTAAGTAATAAATTTAAACGATAATCCAATTAAAATGATATAATTATTTACTACGTAATGTCGAATCAAGTAACACGCTTTCCAAGATATGGCACAAATAATGAAAATGACTTAATCTCAACCAATATTTGACCAAAACATACCGCAGAATAGTATTAAAAGTAAATAAAAACAAGAGAGAAAGGGGTAAGTTCGGGTGGAAACGAACATTTTATACGCTTGCATCTTGCAGGAATAAGTCGGGGAAATACCTTAAGACGTAAAATGTCAACCAGAGGAACAGAATTCAAGAAATTTTATATATACACATACTCTACGTAACTCATACACTGCCCAACATATTCACCATAAGGTTTGTTAGAACAAGGAAATTATTTTATGCATTATATGGGAGTTGGGAGGTTATCGATCAATTTTAGGCACAAAGATATACTGTTATGAGCGTAACATATTCTGTAATTTTCATTGAGATAACAAATTTTAGCCAATATGTCCATATAAAGTCACCCGGAAATTCGAAAATCTCTACATTAGGTATATGGGTGCTCAAGAAAGTATTGGCTCGATTTGAACAATTTTAGAAGGTGGGTTTAAACATTTCAAAAACTCTTCTTTTCTTTTATCTTATTAAATAGTACAATATTTTTAATATATTCTCACAAAATTTTATATCCATTCGAACAAAGTTTTAAGCGATAGACCCTTCGTAAATTTCGTCCATCAGGCTACGTCGGTGTAGCGCACTAAATTTAAATGTGTTTTCTCAAAACTCCACGTTTAAAGTCGGTGGACACGATTTCTCGAAAGGTTATAGTCCGATTTAGTTCAAACTGTGCACATATCTTCACAATAACATTATCTAGTTACTGAATAAATTTTTTTTTCAATAGAACTTATTTTTCAAAGCCAATAAATGGTCAAAAATTGCACAAAATATAAGATTTTTTGTCATAGTCTGAGAAAAAATTAAAACTATTAATTTTTTTATTTGATTCCTTCAAAATCTAGATTTGTATATGTACTAACGGAATATTTTTGATTTTATAATTTTAGATGAACGAATAATAAGTTTTGCTGTCCCCGGCAGGAGCACTTCTTTTTTAAAACACCCAGGGAGATGAGGTGTTAGCGGCTAAATTTTCAACATTTTTATCATATCATATCAAAAATATCAAAATTTCAGAAGACATTGTTCAAATATGTACCTATGATATGCCATATTATATTTTTGAAATATATGATTATTTATATTAAATTTTTATACTGTTACATCAATAACTTCTTCATTTGTAAAATGGATAATGAAAGAATCCAACAGAATTTAAAACTTTGTTATACAGAAGTAGGCGTGACTGTAGGCCGATTTCACCCATTTTCACACTGTGATATAGAAATGTGATAATAATGTCACAAAAGATTTGTACCCAGCTAATTTAGTTGATGTAGCTTAAGTGGTTTAAGAGATATATACATTAAACTTGTTAGAGGGATGGGCGCCCATTCTCTGTGCCAAATTACAGCTTTATATCTTAATTTAGGGCTTAGTTATGGCAATTTAAATATTTTCGGTTAATGGCGATTTCTCTTCAACACGACCATTTATATATATACATATAACCATATAACCGCTTCGTTTTAGATGATACGTGCAACGTTAAGTGAGCAAACCGTTTGTAATCTGCAGCAACATGTGGCAAGAGTATAATAGTAAAATCAGAGCAACAAATATATATATATAAATCTTTTCAGGTCTTTCATCTTTCCTACATTGTTCTATACATTTAAGGTTATTTCAGCTTCTAAGTAAATATCAAAATATGACTATGCATTTTGGCTGTAAGTGACGCTTAAAGGTGATAGTAATAATTCTCTCTTTACATTTCCATGTAATTTAATCAGTTACTTTATTTTTTAAAGACGTTTACATACACCGTACCATTTTTCTCTCCCATAGCTTTATAAATATACATATGTACATATATAGTACATTTTATAGTAAATTTTGAAAAGATATTGGAAATTTCTTAAATTTTTTGCAATTTTTGTATGATTTATCTTTCCATCCGCGTGAAATGTTCATGTCAAAACATGAATATGTGTAAATGTTTTCATATCCGATTACTCATATATAGCATTTGTATTAAGGCGATAAGTTATCGAACTTTTTATATAGGCCTTTTTTAGAAATATCATTTTGGTTTAATGTGTTCACACTGTACACCATGTGGTATGAGCAATCCAAATTTTTAAACAATGTTTCAAGAACCATTAACACCTTTTTTTGAGCGCTGAATTTTGAATTAAAATCTTAAAAAAACTAAGTTGGGAAATACCGGAAATGCATATTAGAATGTTTATATTTGTTGCTAATGAAAGAATAAATAGGAAGAACAATAATATGCAATAATATTACGTAGCTAAATGTACATACATATTCATACACAATATATGTATGTATATGTTTGCCAAATGCATTCTGTATTGTGGTTTATTGGAATCATCAAAACCGATGATGTTGAAATATTTGCGCTTAAAGGTAAAGGGATGACTGCACCAATATCTCTATTATTGTTTGACACTTTCAAGCAACGCAAGGTTATTCATTATACAATATTTTTGCACCTCTGCGAAAAGGTCAAAAAATCACAACAATTTGAGCTGCTTGCTGACTCTTAAAACTTTATTGTAACCTAGCTAATACTGACTGACTGACGAAGACTTCGTAAAATACTATTGGAACCGAACTGATGCCGATAGTGTATTTTTTAACTTTGGAAGTATAACGGAATATATCTGAATGAAAGATAATATATCTAACTTAAATTTACGAAAAATTAATACTTATTTACAATAGTCAATTAAATTAATCTCAGTAGGGGCGGTATTTTCAGGCATTGACTTATCAATTATTAGGACACTAGGAATTTTCAATACACCGCGCAAAAATTTGTGAACCTTAACAAGTAACTATGCAAACTGATAACCTATGCCTAGTTTCAGCTCAATCGAAAAATCAGAAGAATGCAAAACTGAAAACGGATCACACTTTTTAACTAAAATGGTTTAAGTACAACTCCTTCCCCTCATTTGAACTGTGATGCAATATTCGTATACTATAGCACAAGTGAACAATTTTAGTAGAAGACTTCCTAGGAAGTAAATAAAAGATAAGAAAGGAATATCATTCTCTTAAAAAATGAACTAATAGCAATAAAAGAATGTGAGAGAAAATACAATATTTAGTTAAACCTTTTGTCGATAGCACCACCGAAGATAAGAGCTGCCAAGTACTTGTAACTTAAGTTTTTCTACCATATACAGCGCAATTTGCTGAAAATTGAGCAAATTGCAAAAATATGTCGAGCCAAGCAATTGAATTACGGTTTCTAAAAGTTCCTACAAATTATCAGCCCCGCAAATCATAGCAAATGGAATGTATGGAGGACACAGATGGCCGAATAATGGAAAATTGTTCATACTTTATCCTGCCAACTCGGCGATAAGGTGCAAAATTTTGTTTCCATAAGAGTTAAAAGTGTGAACGGGGCGTGTAGAAGTTAGGAATGATAGAATATTACGATTGCCATCCACGACCTAATCGAAGACAGTTCCGTTGTATTTAGGAATATATGTGCCAGATAAATTTAAATGACTAAGCTATTCAATTACTTACAAGAAGCATGATAGCTAAGAATTCGCTCTGTGGGTGGATGTGTTTCCACAAAGTTGTGATAAATTTTTAATAAACTTACAGCTTTCCAAGTAATTCGGAAGTATGCTTCGGGAATGCTTTTAAAGCATAAAAATCTACGACCGCGAAAGTGGTAGAATCGTCAATCAGTTTCTGCAGTAACGGTGTTCGTTGCAAATATGCATTGCAAGTGCTCCAAGAGTGCTGAATACATATGTTCATACAACTTCTGCTTGAAAATGAATGGAATATGTTTGTGGTAGACTAAATCAAAGTGGTGTGTTTTTCTTTTTTTGTATTTTTAAATATATTCAAACTGTTCGTGTATTGTTTCGCACGAAACTTTTAAAATGTAAGACCACAATGACTCACTCATTAATTAATTTGATGAAGATATCGAATTTATCAAAGTAAATTATTGGAAATATTGTTCAAAAATATTTAGGTAAACAAAAGCTCTGTATAAAATAAACTCATGCCGAATATGAACGTAACCAAATGCAATGAAATAAAGTGGCATGGGTTGCTTCCAAATCTACTCTATTCTCCAAATCAGTTTTCAATGAATATTTTCTTTCCACAGTTTTTAAGAAAATATTGAAAAGTAAATTCAGTTTATTTTTAAGCGAAATTAATGTCTTTTTTAATCGATTCTCTTCAAAATAAAGACTTTTTCAAGAACCTGTAAACATATTTAAAAGCCAGTTTTTTTTTTTTTTTTTTAAATTTTGTTAACCAATGCTAGACATTTCTCTCATTTTTTATTCAAACTTATGCGTTTTTCAAAGTTTATTGGTGCTTATGATTTTTCCATCACCATTGAATCTATTTTCTCACTGTTGTTTATTTTGCTTCACAGTAAACACAAACAAAATTACTAGAAGATTTATTGTTCTTATGGATTGCCCTTTTAAACTGTTTCCGCGTATGCGTTTTGTTTTATTCATGATTGCTGAAATTTGGTTTCTTACTTGAAACCTATTACGAAAATACTGTGCGTTAATTTCCCGAATTAACACAGTAGTCACGTTTGCCAAATAAATATCTAAACTGCTTGCAACAACAAATTCAAGAGCACCTAAAGTAAAGAGTGCCGCAATTTTCGAAAGTCAACACAAAATTATAGAATGTGTCAAAAAGTTAATGAAAAGAAGTAAACTGCCGCTATTTTGACGGTTTCAAATGCCAACAGTCAACAATAAGCAGACAAAAACCAGTTAAGCCTCTGTAACAGCAATAACTCAAATCAACATTTCAGTAGTTACACACACATTTGCAACAATAATATGGGGTAAAAAGCGGATAATGTACAGCTAGAAAGTTCTAAAATCCTTTTCAAATGCCAAAACGATATGGTGAGTTTGTATGTGCGACTCTTTGTGTATAAAGAATTTGATAAAGCGTTGTGTTGTTAATTCGTTGGCGCAACCAAATGCCGAGGATTCAATGCTATGATGAAAACCGTAAAGGGTTAAGTACTGAACGGTTTCAAAGCGTGTGAGTAAGCATTACTTTCCTATTAACTATGCGAAGGAAATTGTTTGCAAGAAATTAATGAATTAGCAAAAAGCTGTTAATTCTTGTGAGCTCGGGGAGAAATAGGATCACAAAATTTGACTGTTCGTGTTGATTTTTGTTATTATGATATTTGTGTTTGATTTTATAATGTATGCGGTGGTTGATCGTTGGGATTTATTGAGTTTTTGACTTTAAATACAGTCAAAATCGTCCCTCGATGCGCATTATCATTGGGTAAAATCCATCAATTATTCTTGTACACTTCCGACTATTTTCGACGGATGTTCTTACGCAAACGCCAAATAGAACATTTCATTAACCGTCTGTCCTTCCGGACAACAATGAAATTAACATTAATTTTTCAGTTTGTTGTTGAGTTTTTGTATGTCAAACTCATAAAATAAATGTAGGGTCGAAATTGGGTATATAATAAAAATCTATTAAATTTCCATACAGCCTTACTTAAAAAGCCGAATAATTCGAGAAGTATTAATGATAACAATTTTGAGCTCGGACCTTTTTATAGCAAAAAAAAATGTTCTACAAGTTTGTCATGTACATCTTTTCCATAGCTCTTTTCATTTACGAGGAATATGTGTCTAAAGTCAAAGCGATGCCATAAAATGCCTCTGAGCTATAGAAATTTAGAGATAAACAAGAAAAAACGTTAACTTCGGTTGCACCGAAGCTAAATACCCTTCACAGGTGCATTTCTCTTAGGAACTATGTGTCCAGTTTGTATGGAAGCTATATGCTATAGTAATTCGTTCTGAACAACTTTTTTGGAGATTATATTGTTACCTTAAGCAGTAATCTATGCCAAATTTCGTGAAGACACCACTTCAAATGCGAAAGTTTTCCATACAAGCCCTTGATTCCGATCGTTTGGTTTTTATGGCAGCCACATGCTATAATAATCCGATCTGAACAATTTCTTCTGATATTACATTATTTCTATAAACAATAACTCATACCAAATTTCGTGGAGATATGTCGTCAAATGAGGAAGTTTCCCATGCAAGCATTTCATTCCGATCGTTCAGTTTGTATGTTAGCTATATGCTATAGTTAACCGATCTAAATAATTTCTTCGGAGATTACATTGATGTCTTAGAAAATAATCTGTACCAAGCCCTTGATTCCGATCGTTCAGTTTATATGGCAGCTATATGTTATAGTGGTCCGATGTCGGCAGTTCCGACTGTTTAAACGAATTAAGCATCCACCCACTCTACCCGGGAAAAACTGGCCCATCCTAGTAAGACACAGCTAATATACCACAGCCGATGACACCATAACACATACATTACCACAGAACACAACTCACCACACTTCTACATCAACCCACTAAACATAAAGGATGGTCCGCTGAGCAGGTTCAACTCACTTCGTTACATACACTTCGTCACATACTATATACTGCGAACATCAACTCTCCGCTTACAACACCCGTCCCGCGCGCTACAGTAAGCTTTTCGGCTACAGCGATCTGGCGCGCTATCGATATACTCATGTTTAAGTTGGTTACCCAAATAATTTAAACATTTAATCTTAATAAAATAACATTTGTAAAAATATTAAGACTTTCTTAATAAATTACATTGTATATTCATCACTCAAGTGTACCCGGTACTTTTATTTCGAATGTGTGCCATTAAAAAGGGTAAAAATAGAGATGCATACATAAATATGTATCTACTGGTTACGAAATTATACACCGACAAATGAGCAGCTTCTTGAAGAGAAAATGACGTTTGCACAATTTCAAAACGTTATCTTAAAAACTGAGGGACTAGTTCGTATATATACAGACAGACGGAAAGACAAGACGGACATGGCGAAATCGACTCAGCTCAACATACTGATCATTTATATAATATATGATTATACTTTATAGGGTCTCTGACGCTTCCTTCTGGGTGTTACAAACTTCGTGACAAACTTAATATACCCTGCTCAGGGTATAAAAATCACGATTGTAGTGTATTTTCAATGGAAAATTTTTACATGCCTTGGTCCAGTCCATAATGTTAATATTAAGGGCTTAAATTTACAGTGAATTTTTTTAGGGTATTTCCAAGGAAGTTTCACGATGGGATTGAAAAGAATGAATATTTCAAAAAGAAAACAAGTAAGGAAGCGCTATGTTCGGGTGTCACTGAACATTTTATACTCTCGCATGATAAAGTGATAATCGAGATTTCATTATCCGTCATTTACATATTTTTCAAATACCGTATTTGTGTAAAATTTTATTCCGCTATCATCATTGGTTCCTAATGTATATACTTGTATTATACAGAGAAGGCATCAGATGGAATTCAAAATAGCGTTATATTGGAAGAACGCGTGGTTGTGAACTGATTTCACCCATATTTCGTACATGTCATCAGGCTGTTAAGAAAATATTATATACCGAATTTCATTGAAATCGGTGGAGTAGTTCCTGAGGTATGGTTTTTGGTCCATAAGTGGGCGACGCCACGTCAATTTTCAATTTTTAAAAAAATCCTGGGTGCAGCCTAAAATTTAGTGTTTCTGACGTTTTTTGTTAGTCGGTTAACGCACTTTTAGTGATTTTCAACATAACCTTTATATGGGATGTGGGCCTGGTTATTATCTGATTACTTCCATTTTCGAACTATATATGGAAATGCCTGAAGGAAACGACTCTATAGAGTTTGGTTGACATAGCTGTAGTAGTTTCCGAGATATGTACAAAAAACTTAGTAGGGGGCGGGCCACGCCCACTTTTCCAAAAAAATTACTTCCAACTATGTCCCTCCCTAATGCGATCCTTTGTGCCAAGTTTCACTTTAATATCTTTATTTATGGTTTAGTTATGACACTTTATAGGTTTTCGGTTTTCGCCATTTTGTGGGCGTGGCAGTTCGCCGATTTTGCTCATCTTCGAACTCAGCCTTCTTATGGAGCTAGGAAATACGTGTACCAAGTTTCATCATGATATCGCAATTTTTACTCAAGTTACAGCTTGCACAGGCAGACGGACGGACGGACAGACAGACATCCGAATTTCAACTCTACCCGTCACCCTGATCACTTTGGTATATATAACCCTATATCTGACTCTTTTAGTTTTAGGACTTACAAACAACCTTTATGTGAACAAAACTATAATAATCTCCTTAGCAACATTGTTGCGAGAGTATAAAAAACACCCTATTATACGTACTATATATGCATTTTGTTGCGGTGCTATTATTTACTTGAGCTATATTATTCTTTTACTGACAAAACAGGATTGGGAAATAATATTTATTTCATTTCAATATAATATTTATATGGAAGAGTAATAAACTCGTATTAATTTATAGACACATAAACTTTAATATACTTGAATTACTGTAGTGTAATTTGGCAGTTTAATTTAATATTTTTTTTTTATTTTAATGACATTTTTATTTTCATAGCTGAGCAGTGTTAGATCTCAACGCTTAAAAAACTCTCTTGCCTGTCATGACTCGGCTTATTCCGCACGTATCCGCCCTTTGCGTCAGAAGGGAGGAGGGTAAATGTAGGGTAAATATTATTAATCCTTAGGTAGGCGTTACTGTTGCACACTGATCAAAATAAAGCATGAATATGAAAAGAAAGGTTTTAACACATTTCATACTACTTATTTCTTCAATAACCCCAAAATTACAATTTTTCATGCCTAATTCTTTTTTCCATCGCCGGTAATTGTTTTCGCAAACGCTGTTCACTTGCATGCGTTGCTCATTTTAATACAATTTCGTACACAAATATTACTAAAAACGGCCTATCCGAGCACATGCACTGACACACACACGAGATTAAGATTTGTAAAGTATATCAAATCACAACCAAATTGCACTCTTAGGGAAGATGTAGAGAGTGAACAACTAAAAACCAGGTATCGTTTGTCACTATTTTGGCATAAATGTTGTTGATGGAATTGTGGTGTGGGCAGGAGGCAAAAAGCGACAGATACGTAGACGATTTCCTAGAGCAGGCCATTGTTGTGGTTTTGCTTGTGTGCACGTGTGTTACGCATAGAAGAATTCCGAGAAGCAAACTTTTACTTCGTGCTGCTACTTTTAAAGACGTGCTCGCAGATTCGTAAAGACAATATGTGTGTGTGCTCAACTGCGAACAGTAGCTTCCCAGAATATAAAACGTGTAAATACACACCTTGGGTGTTTTTACCATTCAGTGTATCTACGTGTGTTTTCTGGCTCGCTTTACGGTGGGGTAAGTCTCGTCTTCCGTGCCTTATTGTTTGCTAGTTAACTAGCTCAACACCGATGCACTAAGCCAACAAACAACATCCTGTCACAAAATCAGTTACCACAGACATAGTAGGTACATGAACATATACATACACATGATAGACATTTTGTACAATAAGCATGATAAATAAGCTTGTTGACATAATGGAGATGTCATGCTGCCGTAGGCTTCATAAGCAAAAGATCAAAATACATAGTAATTTGAATGTAGCAGGTGATTGTTATGACAGAGCGTGAATTGGGAGGTAGGTGACAGTAAGGAGAAGGAATAATTTTGAAATAGCCTAAAAAGTATACACAAAGAAAACGTCAACACGCTGATAATTATATTAGCATTAACAAACGAAATGCTGTAACTTGACGCGCTCACACAGTTAGAAAAGTACGGATAGTGTGTTTTCATATGACAGAGTTTAAGCAGTTTAGCGAAACTGATGCTTCGAAAGCTTATGCCACCCATATCTCGTGATCTTGTGGTAGGTGTGTTTATTTGCAGAGTGTATCTTGCTTGCAGCCAGGCGTTTTTCCTAACTAACTGTGATTGGTTTCCGGTTCATTTACGAAAATAATGTTATTTATAAACCGAGCAATTTATACTCTTGCCACTTTAAAGAATCAAAGCCACGAAAATACTTTAAGGTGTAAATTGACAACCAGAAGATCGAAATCCAAGCAATTTCATATATAGAAATCTATATATAACCATACACTGACCGATGTATTAGACATAAGGTTTGTTAAAAACACGAAAATCATTATATGTAGTATATGGGAGTTTGGGTAGTATCGACCCGATTTTATCTATTTTTCTCAATACCACATACTAAACAACCAATTATATAGAGTACAGATGTTCGAAAATCCTGATATTAGTTATAAATGGCAAAGGCATTATTGCAGTTTTATATTCGTATTGGTTTTACCCCGTTATCTTATTTTCTTATAGATTTATTTGCTGGAAAGTGAAAGAATCAAGTGAAAATTAACTTTTTTCCATTTTCCTACTTTAACATAGGAATATCAGAAAAATCCCACGTACTAAGTTTTGTCAAAATAGGTTGCTCAGGTCCCGAGATATGTTATTTCACATAAAATTAGGCGGTGCCCATCCCATCGTCAAATTTTTACAATGGCTCCTTAAAGCCTTCAAATACCATCTGGGGGACAAAATTTAAAGTTTTTGGCGTAATCAATTATTGATTTATCGGGCTTTTAGTAGTTTTTAACTGTAACGTTATATAGGAATTGAGCGAGATTATCTTCCGATTTCATCAATACTCACTTTGCCGGAAGAGGTTTAGAGTATTTGTGCTGGGCAAATTTGGTTGGTTTAGGAGACTTTTTCACAAATTTTTTCCCGAAATGTGCCCCTTGCTACTGCAATCCCCTGTGCCAAAAAAGAGTTTGTTATCTTAAATAAGGGCCGATTATGCCCATCTACGAACTCGTATATTCCTTTGTAATAAGAAACCCGCATATCAAGCTTCCTTTGTAATAAGAAACCCGCATGTCAAGCTTCCTCAAGATATCTCAATTTTTACTCAAGTTAGAGCTTGTAGCTATAATACTCTGAAGCAACATGTTGCAAGAGTATAAAAAAAACATTTGTAAGGAATTATTTACTAATTATGCGTATGCGCTTTCTTCACGTAGTTTTATTGGCTAAAATTTATTTGTATATACTTCTGCAAAATGTTACGTATACGCAATGTAGCACCCCAGTTAAAATAGTAGTAATGAGGCTCGTACAGCTGCGATTTGAAAATATTTAAAAGGTCGCGATTTACCAACTTCGGTGGGACTAGCCATTGATAGGCCAAAAAGATATGTATAATAAACAAATTCATTATAATCTAACTTAACTAACTGAGCGCATTGTTCTTATCCAATGTATTTACAATGTTCCTATAGTAACCATAAACAAATAGGAACTTTTTAGGATATTTTGAAGTCTGCTTAGATTTCTGTTTGCGAATTTTTGGACAATAACGAAACAAGCCATCGCTTAGCCACTGAGATTTTTTTAACATTGTTTTTTCTTGCTTCTTTTGTTTAACTGAAAGCTTCGCAAATTATCATTTCATAAAATAATTAACAAGAACTGCAAGTAAAATGCAGAGAATGAGAGATGAGTATGTTGAATTAAGATAGGTAAACAGAAAAATAAGTTTGTGGATATACATATGTACACATAAATGCTGGAAATATCCTCTGGTACCTAGCGAAAAAAATACTGCAAGCATTTCAATTGTTGTTTTACTGGTGCTTATTGCCGAACCTGTAGTATAGCAGATTGTACGGAGCACACCCAAAGCATAACTTAATTTTAATGTAGGAACAAAAGTAAAGACAGGCGAGTGAGCATATGTAAAAACTGAAAGAAGTAGAAGCCAAAGTGCTTGCTCGAAAATGGGGAGAGTAATGGCGTAAAACACGTAGCCAAAGATAAGTGTTACATTGTAGCCGCATTTTTGGATATATTTTCACCAATTACACTGGTAGACGCATAATTTGTGACATGAAAATTCTTAGGTGTTTCTAGTGCAGTTTGATACCCTGAAGTAAAATCTGAAAACAGAATTTTTCTGTCACCAACAGATATTCTGTAACCTGCGGCTTTAGATTTTACGATACATAAAATTTCATTATATTGCATCATCTCATATTTTCATGCGGTTTAGACCGGTTCTGCCTGCTTGTTTGAAGTAAATAGTGTATTTTACGATCATTTTATTTTACAAAATTTATCAGTAAACAAACGGTGTTCGAATCGGTCATGTGTTCTATGTTTGGATAACAAAACGTTTTTGAGTTCGCATTATTTTACATTTTTGAAATTACTGTGTTTAAAATTTTTAAGTACAATGCCTAGGCAGTGCGTAAATAGTGCCAACAGTTTTTGTTATGTGTGCGGAGAACTAACTTTTAAATCGCAAAAGTGTAATTTCCTCCGTTTGTGCTAAAAACTTACGAACTGTATTTTGCTGTTAAAGTTGAGTACCAAGACAAACCATGACCCCTCATATCTGGTGTAAAACTTGTGTAACATTGTTAACAGCTTGGTTAAAAGGTTTAAATTTTAAAATGCCCTTTGCAGTGCCAATGGTTTGGAGAAAACCTAAAGACCATGTTACAGACTGCCATTTTTACCTCACGAATATTAAAGGTATTAGACCGAAGTCTAAACATACAAGTACTTACTTTAATTTACCATCAGCTTTAAGACCTGTAAAATACAGTGAGTAACTTCCTATTCCAAAAGCACCAGGATCTTGGAGTCTCGGTGAAGAACTAGAATCGACTAGCTCTTCAAGTGATGTTACAGAAATCGCAAAGGAAATGACAACCGATTATTTCTTTGATTTAACAGGATGTTCAACAGTGCCGCATCTAATTTCGCAGGGTGAACTTAATGACTTAGCTCGAGAAATAAGCCTTTCAAAATTGCAGTCCGAATTTTTAGCATCCATGCTAAAAGGTTGGAACCGTCTCCAAAGTGATGTAAATATTACTTTTTACAGAAAAAGGCAGAAAGACCTCACAGATTACTTTCTTCAAGAAGGGAATCTAGTATACTGTTCAGAAGTTAACCTTTTGTAGAACGCACTAGAAAACATGATTCACGTGATTGGCGTATATTCATTGATTCCTCCAAACTTAGTTTAAAGGCGGTATTGGTTCATAACGGTAACAAATATCCATCTGTGCCCTTAGCTCATGCGGTTCATATGAAGGAATCATATGAGAATTTGAGAGCTTTTTAGAGCACATCCGTTATCATGAGTATGGTTGGGCAATATGTGGAGACCTAAAAGTAATAGCCCTTCTTCTTGGAATTCAACATATACGACATATTGTTGCTTCCCTTACTAATGGGACAGCCATGCGAGAGACTGTCATTATGTATAGAAGCAGTGGCCAGTACGTCAGGCACTCACTCCGGATCAAAAAAACGTTACCAGTGAACATGTAGTTGATCCCAAAAAGGTATTACTACCACCTTTGCATATTAGATTGGGTTTAATGAATCTATCTGAAACAAAAATTTCCAAGAGTCAGAGAAACAAAAATTAAGAGGGGCATATTTGGGGGTCCGCAAATAAGAGAACTAATGAAAGTTAAAACATTTGAGGAAATGCTCAATAAAACTGAAATACGAGCCTGGAGTGCCTTTAAAAGCGTTATTAAAATTTTTTTGGAAATGTGAAAGCTGACAATTACAAAGATCTTGTGACTGAACTACTTATTGCCTATAAAAAATGGGTTGCAACATGTTCCTTAAACTTCCCTCAGTCTGGTCTTCCATCTGGCTTTCTTCCCCGAAAATTTAGGGCCCATAAGTGATGAACATGGGGTTCCACCAAAACGTTTCTGGTATGGAGAAACGGTACCAAGACAAGTGGAGTGCCAGTTTGCTTGCCGATTACTGCTGGACATTGTTAAGTGGTACTCCAAAAACAAAATATCGCCGAAAAATATCGACAGTAACATTTTAAGGTACTCTTTGGTTAATAAAATAATTTAATATAACAATAATATATCTATCGCAAAGTCCTAATAGAAAAAAAATGTAGGTGATAGAAGAAATCTGTAGCTATTTTCTGCATTTGTGGCAATATTTGCATAATAAACATTTGTTCTGTTTATGTCAAAAATAAATAAACCAAGTGCATTTTTGTTTACCAATGTTATTTAAGCAACGTCGTTTAATCCATTTCCTTAATCTGTTACGTATAAGCGACCTTAATTGTCAAAAAATACTATTTGTTTTGTTCGGAAGGTATATTCTTAGGCTTTTACCACTTCCATATCTCAACCCTCTTACATACTGACACAAGAAGAGATATATTTAAACACATTTTTTTTGAGACAAATTTTCAATCGTCCCTAAAAATTATCAAACGTTAATTATTTTTCTGTTCGCTACGAAAATACGTTCAAAAAATGCGAGGATAAATTATCATAGATCAATACAATGAAAGTAAAAAATGAAGAATAAAGGATATAAGGACAACACGAGCACTATTTAAATAACGCCGTCAACTCTTGATGCGTTGACAATAAGGAGCAAAGATGATGAAAGAGCTGCTGAGATTAAGGCAAATTTTGATTCGACTGAACAAGACTTTTCCGGTCCACTGACGAGCACGGATCATGCTGAAAATTCAAAACTCGTGTACACGGCAAAAACATAAATTAACTTTTCATCTTAGAAAAAACTCAAAAGTAATTCATTAAAATCCTTAAGGGTGTTAAGCAAAGCTAGTCTCTTTATTGTCTTATTGGCGTGCTTGTGAACTACGAACAATTATAATTAGTTTCATTTGTGTACCATTTTCAAGTTATCTCAAATAGTAAAAAGTTATTGTTGGGTCACCTAACGTTACACCCTATTAGTTATTAAGTTACTTTAAGTTTAGTTACTCATATATAAGAGCACAGGCTCAATTGTACTAACAAACATATGTATGTGCATTCTAAGTTATTGCAATTTGTACGTGCATAATACTCCCACATAACTCATTTGTATATACACACGTATGCATGGCTACGTATGTTCGCATCAACATAACAGCGAGAGTTTTTGTCATTTCTTTTGTGTACAAGCATATGGACATCCATCGAAAATATTAGCATAAGCCCAATCATTGTACCTAATTACATTTTTTAACATTAAATAATACATTTACAACATATGGACACAGCCCAAATCTCATTTAAATCATTGTTGTTTCGAAACGCGGTTGTGAAAAACTCTTCCTAATCCTACAGTTATATTAAGTAGGTTGAAACCAAGAGTATAAAAACTTTATGAATTAATTTAACGTGACAGTTAATGCCGGAACGTCGAATGCTAGTAAACATCGTCTTGAAAATACTATATTCGCCACAAATATCACACTTTTAACAAAAATGTATGTGCATATGAAAATGGATCCTTGACGTTCAGACACTTCTGAAAACTTTTTGCCCACATGCAAAAATTCAAACCGTACATGCCGCAGATTTATAATCTATGGTCACTTTTGCACGTAGCTAATGGAAAATTATAAGCTCTTTTTACTCTCTAGACAAATAACCAAGAAATATATAAATCTTGCACACACTTCACAAAGAGAATAATCGACGAATTAGAGAAACATAGTCCGGGGCTTCCCCATCAGTCCATAACATAAAAATTAAGGACCGAAACAGTATAATGGGTTGTCAAAAAAGTCTTGCGGTATTTTTATTGATTTTTTTTTATTGAAATTGAAATGAATTTTTGATGACTCATGCCCAGCCCTTGACCGATGCTACGGCTGCTACTATGCCGGTCTCGTTCGACCAATTCAGCGATTTTATAGCAATTTTCGACGACAGGCCTTTCGGAGCGTGGCGCATCTTCGACCACCTCTACACCAGAACGAAAACGTTGAAATAGCTACTTTTAGTTTTCTTTGTAAAAACAAGCAGCCGCATAACCTTAATATTCGTTGAAGCAACCATCGTACTTTCCTATTTGTTTTTGCTTAACAGTAGCAAGCAATTTGCAAGCAATTTGCGTGTAGTCGGTGCTTAGAGATCACTTTCACTTTTTTCTTTGCTGCGGTGCTTTGAAGCAATTCGTGTGTGGTATGCTCACTCGGTTGTCGTATGCATGAGTTTGAAGGAAATTTGCAATTGCAGATGTGTCGGTATGGTTATTCACAAAAGCTCTTCTGAATTGGTTCTTTTGGTAAGCCAAAGTATTTTTATGCTTCTTTAACAATTGTTATCGTCGTTTTTCTTTTTCCGCTTTCCCCCCAGCACCTCGCGCTGGCAAATAACTTAAGCTAGTTTTTGGTAGAAGTGAAAACGAACAACACAGAATATTTTAGCTGCCTGATGATGCTATTTTAAATATGGCTTATTTAAATAACTAACCGTTATCATTTAACAGAAAAATGTATATCTTACCAATTGATTCCAATGATTTTTTCAGTCAAGTACTGGTAAAGTTACATTGTACAGCTGAATGGAAGTGTTTCTATGTATTTTCTGTTCACAACTGATGTCGTGATCACCGGGCTTGTTAATATCAGTTGTCAAAGGTACCGCGTTTTTGCTACTTTAACCTTTAATTTCAAAGAGTCTGTTGTTGATTCATAATTTTGAAATCAAAAGTTTACATTTTTCTTGTCAACCACCAATTCGGTTACTACTACTCATTCACGCAAATTAACAGACTTTTTTTATTGAGATTACACATACAGTACAGTGATACTGTTTCAAAACTATGATATTAATGCACTTGGAAAAATTTGCTCTTTGGCTGTTTATTATGGAACTGAAGGATAATTTAATTGAAGCAACCATTATCTTCGGCCCAGCAGCTGGTCAACTGGCTCATATACCGAGGATTCCGATGATCCCAAGTAATCTGCCAATCCAATTTAAACGACTTAAATTTCCGCTAAAAACATCTTCCGCTCTAACTACAAACAAGACCCAAGGCCAAACTTTCGATTTATTAGGGATTGACCTATGAAAAGAATGTTTTACTTATGGCCATCTGTATGTTGGTCTATCCCAGACCGGAAGTCCTGAAAATCAATTTATATTGCTGCCAAAAAATAAATTAAAATTAAATAACGTTTACAGGGAAGCTCTGACTCAATAAATTATTTTTCAGGAGCAGAGAAAGTAAAATATATAGTAAAGGCTTTTTACAAAAATTAAAAAATAATAATAAAACAAAAAAATATTCAAATTTCCTTCATTTAACTAATTTTAAATGACCCCATGCAAAAACGAGAAAGTATAGTGTGTAAAATATTATAACTTTTGAAATGATTGTTTAATACCCGTGCGAAGCCGGTGCGGGCTGCTAGTACTACATATAATGATTTCGCTTTTCTAACAAACGTAAGTGTCTGTTAGTGTGTAGGTTATGTATAGTATATGGATATAAAAAATTGCTGGATATCAATCCACTGCTTGCTGTTTTACACCTTGAAGGTATTTGCGTGGCTTTGATTCTTGCTAGCTGTATAAAATGTTTGGTTGCACTTACTTGTTATTGAATTGTTTTTAAGTTTTTGATTTATAACTTTTCATATATTTTATAAATACAGTCTGTCAAGAAAGTATCGGGAATTCTTCATTTCCCCCTCTTATCTCCCGCTTATATGGAAGTCAGGTAAATTTCAACCAGGGTGTTTACAACAGCTGTCAGTCGATCTCAGTAGTGTTTGTCGAATTTTACAAAATTTTTTAACGTATTTGTGTTAAATTTTGGCCAAACACTCAACAAATATCATTGAACAAGTACCGAATCTCCCTGATTTAGCTCCATGTGACTTTTACCTTTCTTCACACTGAAATATCCACTTCGGACAAATCATCAAAACAAATTCGAAACGAGAGTTTAAGGCCATCCCGGAAAGTGCCTATAAGAAACTGTTTTGACGATTGGGAAAAGCGTTGGCACATGTGCATCGCTTCAAAGGGATGCTACTTTGAAGGCGATAAAATAAATTTGGATGAAGATTGAAACATTTTCGTTTTATTTATAAATTCCGGATACTTTCTTGACAGAATGTGTACATTTTTTTATATTAGACACTACTAAATTTTCTAACGGTTGAGAGAAATATTGGTATTTTCGTGAACAGTTTTGTCTTTTGCTGTACATACTTGCATATATATTGACTTATTCGCATATGTAAATGTAATTACTTATAAACCGTTTATCTTAACGATGAAAGGGGACGGGTAAAACATGTATTTTTAAGTGAGTATGTATTTAGACATACTTTTATGTTCCAAAATACATGTTTAGTGTGAAAAATAGGAAAGGTTGCTTCTGCACAATTGTCAAAGTTTTTAAATACAATTTCAAGTTTGTGCAATCAGCAAAAGCCGCTAGTGCAACATCTGTAACCTTAGCCCGCCCACTGACGAAAGTGGCGAAAAAATACAGGCATCAACCAGTGAAGCGGAAAAAAGCGCTTCGAAGCCCACTTGGTAAACAAAGGGAAGATTGAAGTAAGTTATGAAGTCACTGAACACAACTGGACGTGAGCGTTTGTGTCTGTGTATTTATGGTTGGCTATTGAGGGTCGTTGGGTCAACTGTTAAATGGCGAAGCAAGAAATCTTTCTTAAGGGCTGTGGAAACTTTGTTCATTTAGCTGCTGAGATTAATCAAAAATTAACAGCAAACTGGTAGCATAATGTAGCTTAATTCTCAATATGTAAGACTTCGCTGTCTGCAAGAAATCCAAAATGCCAATTAATATAATATACATACAGCTGCATTCGTTAATGAATGTCTATTGGTTAGGGCAAAGAACTCTGAAGTCCCTCATACCCAATGTAACACTTTGTTGCAGGCCAATTGCAAACGCGAATTAAGCCTGCTTAGTTCTAACAAAATTATATGTTGAGGACCTATTTTGGTTTCTTCTTGTATGGGCGAGAATTTAACCATTAATATTTACATCATGCTGTATCATATTATATAACTAAGGTATTATCGTGAATATCAATAAATATTTCTTTAAAATTCTGGATATTACATATTATACTATACTTCCACATCCATGACCCGCTTCGTAATTTTAATTTCTGCTCTTTAATATTTCTTTCTAAAAAAATATATTGACGCTTAGTGTTTCTGATAACTAATCTTACGAATATTACATAATGTATAAATTGTTATCTAGTTAACACATTCGAAGTCGAGTTTTTATATTTTTTACAAGTACAGCTTGCACAAGAACGGAAGCCGCCCGAGCTTCCCAAGCGACAGCGCACTGCTCTATGAGTTCTGGAAAAGTTCTAAGAGATCCTATGTTTTCGATGGTCCATATTGCCGGTGAGAACGTAATCGCCAATGGCGACCCTTTTTCCGCCATGACAATTTTTGTTTTCTGATTTTGTAATTGATTTGAGAAATGTTGAACTTTAAACTATAATTTTAGTTTCTATACATATTTCAACATTTAATTTACAGTATAAAATCAATACGGTGTTTGCTCATTTTACTAAATCTTTCTATTATTTACTCTGGTTCCACAGTAATGACCTAGTTTATGTTGAGGAGTGCATCGTTGTTCTGAGCCAAGTCTTGATTCGGTGCAAAAAAGAAAAGGATCGTTCAGCGCTAGCATTTGTGGCTGGCAAAGTGCAGAGTACGTGAAGGAGAATATGAATCGACGGATATATGTATATTTTTGGCGAGTTTTTTTTCTAATGCAAAAAGGATTTGAAATGTTCTCGTAGTCACACATTTCTATTTCCATTTTTGTAAAATGCTACTTCTGCTTTGAGCTTTGTTTTTTGCAGTTCTTTATTTCCGGCCAAGATTTTCCCAAAACGTCTAACTAGGCATTCAATGATTACAATTAAATCCTTTTCTTCCAAATTTAGGTTAAATTTTGTTAACAGCTGCTTTGCAACTTATCTAGAATATATTCGAAAAACCGCGTTTTTAAATTTTTGTACTGTTCAACGTGATACTTGTGCAGAAACCTTGTAAAAGTCTTCACAACTTTGAGATGGGTGATTGTTTCGATGAATCTGACGATCACTTGTTCTGGGTTTTTTCACTTCAACATCAAATTTTTAGCCATCTGGCTGAAAGTTATGATCAGCATTCATTCTTCGTGTGTACAGTGTTGCAACCAATGTTGTTATGACTTTTGATGCTTTCGCAAGGTCGATTGATTCGTTCTGCAGAATCACACTAAGTGGCTGCGTCAGTGACAAAACATCAGAAAATTCCAATAATAAATTCGAAGTTACACAGTACTGTGTCTAGATTCGTCGCTTTTACTGCAGTCGTTCTATTCTTCCATTCGCCTATTTTTGGCAATACTTGAACGATTTCTGGAAGGGTGACAGTGAATTGAAGAACGGTTTCATGTCTTTGTACCCACTTTTTCTCACAAAGCTGCATAATTTTTTGCCCAAGAATAGAGCTAAAACAGTGTTACCTTTCGGTCTTGAAAATTGAAAAATGTAGTAACTTCTCTGAATATTTCAGATATTTTCCAATCAAAGCGAAATGCTGCTGTTCATTTTGTGGGAAAAATATGGTATCATAATTTATTTTCGTAAACATATAGACAAATGTCACAAAGAAAGAATATAGGTACATACATACATATGTATGTTTGTTCTGTGTAAGCATTGGTTTATTGTGCATGTCGGTCTGTAGGCAAGAAATAAATTTTAAAAACTTTATTGAAAATAAAATGAATTTGATTTTCATGTGATATGATATTTGTGGTTCACTGGAAATAATGTACAACTGTTTGCTTTTGGGGGGGGGGAACTCTCCCTCAGTTCCCCCCCGTGGATCAACCCCAGACAGAGAAACTACGGCGTCGTTTGCTGTCCCTATCGCTCTACTTTTGTAGTGCCCTATTGAAAACCCCTATACATATAAAATTGTTTAGATTCCGATCCTCTGGTTGAGGTTTTACATCGTAAGGTATTACCATGGCTTTGATACCTGCAAGTTGCAAGAGTATATTATATTCATCTCCAGCCGAACTTAACCTTTTCTTACTTGTTTTTCTGGGAGAATGCTTATTTTCTTTATCTTCATCTCGCTGTAATAAGTCAACTTACCTCAAACTCTAAGCCTTAATCACAGCATAGAACTAGTAAATTTGGAATGGTTGACAGCTACACATTTGGTTCACGAGTTTGTTCAATATTGTGAAAAAATTTTAAGAATGTCTACTACTAAACGAGACCTTGTCAGGTATAAAGTATTCAAATGTTTATACGCGGGTCATCCACTGCATAGTTTTGATTTGTACCTAACCTTTGCTTTTTTCATAATTGTCAAGAACAAATTAACAACTTTCTATGTGAGATAGAGTCAAAACTGTTCCGATTGTCATGAGGAATATTTAAAACCCTAAGAAAATTTGGAAAAATTAGTTACAGTCAGGTCCGCCGAGAAAAAATCGAATGTTTGTAATTAATTAAAAAATTAATTAATAATAAGTCCCAAGCATCCCGCGAATATTCTTGTATTGAGGCAAACCTGCGAGAGCTATGCCCTAGATAGAATATTTAGTATTATTGTGCACTGTTGCTGTTGACTAGAGTCCGAGGTCCCCATTAGTTTTCAAAATCGTAGCTATCCAACAAGCATGTGAGGCCATGGAGTTGCGTAAAATGACGGGTAATTGTGTGACAAGTGGGACATTGCTCGCGATACCAAAGAATAACTCAAGCCAACAGTGGCATAATTTTGAACGAAGTACTGAAACTTATTGAGGATAAAATTTCTGCGATGGTTGAAAAATCAAGAGTGTGCTCCACTGACCAATTTAGCAATTTTGTTGCTCGGGAGATATATCTCCAAGTTTACTACAAAAGCTGGCTAATGAGGACAGAGAACGAAGAAGGATATCCACTGATTTGATCAGAGTTCTTGCTTTGGGAATTCAAGTCCAACAAACAGAGCCCTGTTATTACCGGAGTAAAGGCAAATATTCATTCTAATAGCAAATCGCGTAGCTAGCGGAAAAGAGGTCTTATTTTCTTGAGCGCACCAGGGGGTACCGTTTCTTGTTTTTCTTCTTCGCGGAAATCGAATATTAATGGTTGGAGTGGTCGTTTTGCTGGCAGCTGATTTCACTAGAATTTAACACGACGTTATTTGAAAGCGGGTATCGCAGAAGACGGTTCCTTAATTTTTCGACGTTGTTGGAAGAGCGGTTACAACTAAATACTTTTTTTCTACATATGAGGATCCAGCTTTTTAATGATCAAGAGGCTTCGTATAAACACTAGTTCGGCGAAGATCGCATGCCAACGGCTATTAACAACCAAATAACCTTTGGCAGCTTATTTAGCAATTTTGTTGATCGGGAGATGACCATAATAATGATATATCTCCGAGTTTACTACAAAACCTGGCTAATGAGGAGTGGTTATGCAAAAAAGCTATCATCAAAGAATAGAAGAAATGGAGCATATTCTAGGTGTGGTGAGCACGTATGTACACACATCTCAACAGTCAAGGTGATGACAAGTGCCGCCGCAACTACATACCCCATAGAGTTCTTATATTCCCTCGATCTGTCTGGAGTACGTCCCTACAAATTAAAACTCAAAGCAGGTGTGTCTGTCATACTGTTGCGTAACCTGGTCGCATCCAAACTGGTCCCGTTTCACAGTTACTTATCAGAGATGGTACAACACACAGGTGGGTGTATGGAGGGGTCAAAAGGGAGACGTTGTTGATATCCATAGTCCCTATAATACCCTTAAGCCTAACCTCCCAGTTCAAATGCCTACAATTTTCTTTAAAACTGGCTTCCTCTCTCACAATAAGTAAAAGTCAAGGACAAACTCTAAAGGTAGCCGGTATTCACTTGGGGCTTATCCCACGAATAACTGTAAGTGGGTTGCTTGAATGTGTCTTTTTATTTACGTAAAAAACAACATGTTAGGCAAAGTTGTTTATCGGGATTTGCTGCTCTCTACAAACTGAGACAAGGAACAACTACATAAGCATAATCAACTCTCCCCTTCAGTCGGTCATCAAGTTTTGTAAATTGATCTTTCCTATGCTCAAACTTAATTGATTCTCCTTCTGCAAATGTGAATAGCCAATACTTTTACTGTTAATATACAATTTATTTCCCTATTAAACCGAGGGTAACACTGCAAGGCAAAGATATTTCTTTCGTATCATGGAACTGTCATTGAAATGGGAATGATTTCTTCTGAATTTCTTCTTTATTACAACTTTCATTCACTTTTTCGTGTAGAACTTTTCTTGTTTTTTCGGTAAAATCGTCTCGGCGTTCTCAGAAAAATTGTGCATCTATTATGAATGCCTTTCCAAAGGTGGCGCAGAAATTGCAAATCCACAATCCTCTTGAGACTCCGGGTCAGAGGGTATTACCCCTGATCCTTCTCCCTCAGTTTGCGACGAATGCTGCAGGGAAGGCGATGCTAATGACTGAGGCATAATGCGTGAACAAATAATTTTACGATACAACTAAAAATTTCCAAGAAAGCGCATTACATTTTTTGACGCTGCCTTATTGTTCAAGCTGCTCGGTTGTTGGCTTGCTTAAGTTTTAACCGTTCGCGGTGTACGTGCAATGTGCTTCATCTATTTCGCCTTCTATTGTCTTTTGCTGATGGAAGCGATTCCTCTCACAGTATCTTTGTTTCTTCCTTTTAATATTACTACATTCCCATTACCACTATTTTTGGTGTTTCAATGCTATTGTTGGACCGAAAATAATTGTAGAAGGCGATAGTGAAAAGTGGGTGCAATCGTAGGGATAAAATGGACCATGAAATTAAGTATCGGCGTTAAATAAGAAAATCAGTACTTACGGCTTGCTGTTTTTATTTATATTATATTAATATTGTTATCCTCCTTTACATATTTTTAAGGCCGCTCTCCTTGCTCTCTCTGGGGTTATATTTTGGTAGGACGGCTTGAAAGAGTGCAAGAAGAATTCTTAATTGGTATTACTTCCCTTTGGAATACTTGCTAGGTTTAATACTTTTCTTTATATCTTTATGGTGGTTTATTTTATTTTACAAATTTCTACCTTTCTTTACTTCATCCTTTTGAACTTTGCTACTACTGTTCTTATTGCGGCTTTTATTGTTGCCACTGATAAGCTGCGTAATGAAAGTCATATTTATCAGATTAAAAATGAGGCGCTCAGAAGGTAATTATTTTAGAAAAAGTAATGAAAGTAGGTGGGAAATTTCATTTCCCGCGCTTTGTAGTGTATTAACCAGGAAAATGCTACATAAAAGCAGAGAACAGCTTGTTTTAATGTTACTCATACGCAATGGTGAACTCAGATTAAATGCAATAAATTTTTGTGATTTCATAGCGGAAAATTTACAAAGTGTAAAAATTATAAAATTAATGATGAAGTTAATCACATTTTATTTGATAATAGAAGCATTTATTAGAATAATTGGAGAATAACGCCTGATTTAAATTAAAGTAATGAAATACACCAAGAAAAAAATATTAATAAATATACTATAAAATATTATAAATGTATCCTTTAAAGAGGCTTTTAATATTATGCAGCTTCCTACTAAACCCACAATATTATTGCACTTGTCCTCACAGCAACAAAATATCATAGTGTGTTAATTAGTACAACGAACGGAAACACTGAATTTGTGAAAAACCTGTTATCTTTATTAGAAAAAGTCTAATATATTTAAAATTATGATATAGCATTAACATAAAAATTAAAATTAAGTTTTGAACTCATAGTACATCTCAAACCTGCAAACTTAATAACTCGCTCTAAATATACATAAACGTGTATAGTCAATATGTTGTTTTTTCTAACAACGAAAGTAGGAGGACAGTTCATAATTTGAAATGCTTAAGCTCCAGTGACATACCTCTCATCTCTATCCCAACAATAAATTAATTGTCATTGTATATTATTAAATGTTGAAAGTCCATTTCCACTATTTCGAACTATCTATTTTCTGATATTTGAATCAAAGTAAATAAATCTAAATGCATACAAAATCACATTGCATAAGACTTAGAGCTTAAAAGTTATCTAGGATTATTTTCAAAGACATTGGAACTAATCAAATATGTTTTTATGTGCAATCAATTGTGTTAGTCAGCATACATATACATCTTATATTTGGCTCTGTAAATAATGTACAAAAATACAAAAGTATATTTATATATAAGGTATAGACTATGTCATTATAAAGTCACTTTGGATTATACAGTATGTATATGTGCAAAGATGTATAAATATACATATATATTTGACACTTATATATACTTATATTCATATAACACTATATAATAATAAATATATATATATTATATGCCACCAAGTTTTTGAACGAATGTACTTCAAGTGACTGCTTGTCATACATATTCATTAAATAAAACATATGTTACCATGATGTTCTTGTTCGTATTATGAATATGACCACAGGCATAATAAAGGGGATTGTCCGCGTAGACTTAAAAATTAAATATTCCCGCAGGAAAAAGTCTAACGGTGTTACATCACACGATCTCTGTGGCCAATCGACGGGGCCAAAACTTGAAATTATTTGTTCACCGAAGTGTTCTCTCAAAAAATCCATTGATTGGCATGATGTGTGGGAAATATCACCGTCTTGCTGAAATCAAACATCTAATAGTCGGTTATCATGGCGCGAAAACGGTCGCCATTGACGGTTACGTTCTCTGCTGCATCATTTTTGAAGAAATATATACCCATGATTTCACTGGCCTGCAAACCACACCAAACCGTTGTTTTTTCTGGTTGAAATGACAGCTCTCTTCAGGTTGCTGTTCGTCCCAAATGCGGCATTGAGTCGGAAATGGGCTTGATCGCTGAACAAAATATGGCTCGAAAACGTCGGATCTTCTTGGAACTTATCTAGAGACCGTAGAGCAAAGCGAGACTTATGCCTCAGTTCTTGAATAAGCTGTATTTTGTACGCTTTTAATTTAAGGTCCCAACGTAAAATGCACCAAGTCGTTCCATACGTTAGTCCGAGTTGCTGCGAGCGGCGCCGAATCGACTCCCCACGGCCTTCGTGTACACTCTCAGCTACGGTTGCTATATTTTCTTCACTGCGTGCTGGACGTGGTCTGTTCGGTAGAATATTATTCAATAATGAATGTTGGATCTCAAGATGGGTGATGGTGTTGCGAATAGTACGCTCAGTGGTGCGATTATGTTGACCATAAGTTGAGAACGAGAATTTTAGTAAGTCTTTCCATGATGAAATACCAAACAATACCGAAATAATAAGATGAAAGCTTGGCACGACTTATGGGTGTTCTTCTCAAAGAAAGGCTATTGAGTACAAGTAAGAAATTCACATTTACATGGGAAAAACCAAATTGGTTAAAAAATATTATTCTTTCAAGAAAACTTTGACCATCTCTCTAATTTCTAATCCAAGGATAGATTAAAAAATAGCAACCCACAAGATGTTGTTTAAAATATCATTACAAAATTTGTTGCAAACCCTGCTAAAACGTTTCTATAATGTCTCGTTATATGCTTACAATTTCATATCTATTTCGATTGTTTATATGTGTTACAAAAAATGGTTAGGGAAACAAAACTATTATATTCCGTTTCAACATTTTGCAAAAATATAAAAGTATCGAATGCAAGAAATCGTGTCCGATTTAAAAAATTGTCAACGAAATATTATAAGAACAACCATCGTGTATTGTGAAAATTTCCACGAGTAAAATACGACATACACATATTAATTGTTTTGTTCATAGAGAACAAGTAGTGGTCCTATGAACTAGCAACTTGCATAACCAGCCAATGTAAAACGGGTAAGAAAGGATAAAAACTAGGAAAATACCTTCAGGTGCATAAGGTGTTTAAGTTATACTATATGGCGTCTGGGAAAAATCATTATCCGATTGTATCCATTTTAGGCACAAAGGTGCACTTTGTGCAAAACACGCTCCCTCAATTTTATTAAAATAATTCACACATTTGCCGATATATGCAGTATAAAGTCAATTGGTACTTCGAAAATCTTTTTTAAGTATATAGGGTTTAAAGAAATTATAGACCCGTTTCAATCCATTTCTAACATGTAGTCATACTATTATTAGAAAAGAATTCTCACAGATTTTCTATAATGTAATGTCCGTAAAAACTTGCAGTTGAAACTTTGATCCACATATTCGGTATCTGGGTGCTTGAAAATTTTTTTCCTATTTGGACACTTTTTGGCGATAACATTATGTACCAAATTTGGCCGATATCGGTTAAGTGGGTGCTGATTTGTCTGTTAACCAAAATGTTTCCGGTGCCAAGCTCATCTTTCATTTTTGATCCCAGCTCCTACTAAGCCCTTTTATATCATCGCAATTGTAAAACTTAATGCCTCTGGGATATTTATTTGACGTTTTGTGGGCGTGGGTGGTCTTACGAACCCAGCTATCTGTTCTGTCAAGAAACCCGTGTGGCAAGTTTCTTTACGATATCTCAATTTATACTCAAGTTACAGCTTGCCTAAAACAGACAAACCGACAGACGGACGAACAGACAGTCAACTCGTCTCGTCATTCTCATCATTTGTGTACATATAGCCCTATATAATTCTAGATTTTTTTTGGTGATGCAAAAAAAGGTGAACAAAACTTGCAACATATAGCAAAAATATAAAAATCTTACGAATGTGTTCAATATTCATTATTCGACGAAATTTGGTAATTTATTAAGTAATATTATATGGAATTTAGGTTAATAACAATATTTGGATGGCATCAAGAACGTCACATGGTTAAAAATAATGAAGTCGATCTTTACCTTCGCATAGTTCCTATTCTATGTACTTATATACACATAGTTTAATTTTTTTAATGCGAAAGCATTTTGGGGGCATTATTAAACTCTTGCTTAATACTTATTTATAACAAAAATGTTATTCTGACATGCTCATTTAGGACATTGAACTATGAAGTATATTTAAATATGTTTATGAAAGGCGAATGAATATTACTTATTAATGTATATATGGAAGTAATAAAAGTGTTGGAAATCATATCCAGCGCAAATATTGAAAAACTCGTTTTGCAAAAACAGCAATCAAATTTACAAAGTAAATATTATCTCATTTCAGCTACATAAATCCAAAAAAAAAGAACTACTGCTTGCTAAGCAATTAAAACACAAATACGATATGTATCTAATTGAAAAAATATGATATGTGTCTAGTTGAAAAAAGTACGAATCTTTATTTATTTAAATTTTTATTAAATATCTTTCTTTAATTATTGGTATTTGTTTAAAAAAAAATATTATAAATAATGCAAAAGTCGAGAAATTGCTTGTCATTGGCAAATAATTGGTAAAATATAACTTCATTAATTTTTTTGGTGAAATATTCAAAATAAGTTATGTACTTGTGTGAGTGAAATAACATATATGTATATATATTATAACTGCAAAAATTTTGATTAAAAACTGTTTGCTTTTAATTACATTAGTTTCTTAGTTAGTTGTTTAATTCTATTTTTCATGCATGTTAATATCTATGTATTTATGTAGTCTGGTTTTCATACTAGCGCAACATGTTGTGCAGATTATCATATCACCTGAAACTATTCGAGGTAGGTATGGTGTTATATATACATAAATGATTAGAATGACTTGTCAAAATCCGGTTGATTATAAAATTTGAGCTATTTTTATTAAGATTGTTAAACGTATTCCTTGGGACCAAAGAGGGTATTTCAGAGGGCGTATTCGAGCCATAGAAAAACATATAAAGTGCCCTAACTACCGTAAGCACTGATTTAAGATACACTACTGCAATTTACTGCTCCGAACGCCTGTTTCAAAGGACACCTGCTTGCTGAAACCTTTTAAAAGTGGGTATGACATCTAAATGATTTAATGTACATTTCATCCGACCCGGTAAGGCTAACTCAACCAAATTTGCTAACAAGAAGTATTTTTAACTTCTTTCGCTGTGAAAATGGGTAAAACCACGTAACAATCACGCCCACTCTACATACATATAAAGGTTATGTTGAAAACTACTAGAAGTGTCATAGTTCACTGAATGAATGCACCATAACCATTAAATTTCTAAACTAAGATGGAGAGGTAGAGGTTTATGGGAGCAAGTGTAAATTTGGACAACGGACACCACCCACCTTAATATGACATATATCTAAGGAACTATCCGACCAATCCACCATCCAACAGAATGCCCATATATCTAATATAAATATTTTCATATGTCAGAAATCTTAATGAATTTTGAAATAATTTCATACTAAGTTCAGTACATCCACTTGCTAAAGTCAGTCAGGCCAGTTTTTCACCTAGTTTAGTACAAAGTTTTAACACTACTTGAATGTATATCCTAGGTTTCGATCGTTGCAAGTTGCGAGGGTATAAAATGTTTGGTTATCCTGGTACTTACCATCGTTCTTCCTTACTTGGTTTTTTTTTTATTAAAATATCACAAACAAATTATGTATGTGTATATAATCATAACTAAATGGTGACAAAAAACAATACATTCCATTGAAACGTAAATTCACACATTGGCGTCATTTATTGCAAAAATCGTTTTAATTTAAATTAAATTCAATCAAGTTATATTAAAAAAAACTTCTTTAAACGAAGATATGCCCATACATTTCAAACATATTTTCCCAATGCCACTCTCTGAGAGGGATCAATGCTGGTATTGCCGTGTACGAAGTTAGCGGTCACACTGGTGCCGCTGCTCCATCCTTGATAAGCTGTTACTTTATAGTGCAACGTAACGCCAAAATCAAATTGTAAGTGGAAAAATAAACGAGCGCTATGGTGCAAGCGGTAATCCCCAACCAATGAGGGGACACAATGCCGGCTTTTGATTATTTGTTATCGGGTGCGCCAATGACAGCAATTAAACTCTTGCCTGTAAAAGAGCAGAAGCAGATAAAAACAGTTTTTAGTATATAAACAGATATATTAGATACTATTATTGATAGTTTCTACACATGTTGAGGAACCAAACAGTTAGATATAATATTATTACAATTTAGCAACCAGTTGCTACAAAGTATTAAAGTTTTGTTCGCCTAACGGTTGTACGTATCACATGAAACTAATAAATAGATATAGGGTTGTATAACTGATCAGGGTGACGGGAAAAGTTGAAAACCAGTTGACTGTTTGTCTCTCCGTCCGTCCGTTCGTCCGTTCGTCCATGCAAGTTGTAACTTGAGTAAAATAGAGATATCTTTATGAAACTTGGTATGCAGGTTCTTTAGTACAAAAAAAAAAAATCGAGTCCCTATATAACGGTATTGTTCAAAACTACTAAAAGTACGATAAATAAATAACTTAATGTGTCAGACGTAAAAATTTTCCGCCGGTGATACGACAAGGCTTTGTAGGGGCCTGTGTATAAATTGGATGATGGACGTGGGACCGCCCACTCTTGGTGAAATCCCACATCTCCGGACCCGATAAATCAATTTCGACAAAATTTGAAACGTGGCATTCTTTGCCACCTTATGACTAAAAATTGTTCAAATCCAACCGAAACTGTTCAAGACCCTAGGTACCGAATATGTGGACACAGTACCTATAGTTGACTTCTGTTCGAAAATATCGGTCAATGTGTGAGAAATGCATATAAAATCAGACCGAATCTTTTTCCTGCAGTAGTAATTCTAATACCTAATATAAAGATTTTCGAACTTCCTAGTGACTTTATGCTGGATATATCAATTAATATTTGAGTTATCTCAATGAAAATTTCAGAACGTATTTTACTGATTTTGTATTATGACTATGTATAATGATTTTGGTTTTTTTAACAAATCTATGCCAAATATATATGTAGGTCAGTGTAAAAGTTATATACCTGTATGGTGTATGTATATATAAAATTGTTTAGATTCCGATCCTCCGGTTCGCGTTTTACATCGTAAGGTATTTCCGTGGCTTTGATTCCTGCAAGTTGCAAGAGCATAAAATGCTGGACTGCACCTTTTTTTTGCCCTTTATTTGGTTATTTGGTTTGTGAAACACTTCTATATTTATAAAATTCTATAAATTAATAATAACTTCTTGCTGGGGTAATCAAAACGTTTTTTGGCTAAACTCCTCATTATTTGTATATGTGGGGACCCGCGCCAAGCTCATTGTCCAATTTTGATATCATATGAAGCCTTTTCATATCTTTTATGTGAAATATTCAAAGTTTCTTCAGATCTATTTCAATATGTTTTAAGTGGTGTAAGCAATAAAAAAATGTCGCACTCTGCGGCAACACGTTGCGAAAGTATAAAAATATCATTCTTTGCACCTATGAACCTTCTGAACTATCACTGAAAGCCTAGACAATACACGAAATGTATTATTATTTTAAAAGTTTACTATTTATTATAAATTACAAAGAATTCGAATAACTTATAGCTGTTTTTGCCTTCCAAAGCCAATTTAGGACTTCTATGCGCTTCTTCTCTATTCTACTTAGTTTCTAGAATAACTATTTAATAAATTAACCAACACCTAACCTATAACAAGTCTAGCATTCAGTGTCGTCTCAGCTTTACGCCATTAAGCGTGTTACGAAAACTGGAAAACAAGCTATAAATATTTTCGAATATCCACAATATTCAAATATTATTGAATGACTACCAGTGTTGGTACGAATATTTCAAAACGCAACAACATTTTCCGGATAGACTAACATCATGTTTGTACACACCTCCACTCAAGGCGGCATTTATGTGGCAAAGAGCAACACTAAAACATCGATACGATAGGCAACTCACCACGTTTTTCCAAGGTATCGCTTACAGCTATACTGATGACATTATAGAACAATATAAAGTTCGGCTTCCATACAGCGTTGGGCCTAAGTCCCCAGTAATCTATTTTACGGGTGCGAAAAAGAGAGAGAAAGAACGAAAAAAACGAGTTAAATCAGTATGACTGACATATTACAGGTAAGCGGTGGGCGTGCGCTTCATACTATTACTTACTTTTTTAATGCATTCATTATCGGCCACTGTTTTTGCAGCGTTCGCGCATCGGTTTGAACGCAGTGCTATTCTTGTAGTTATTCATTTGCTTAATCTGTTTGAGCGGTATATTATACTGGAAGCCATCTGAACCGTGGTAAGCAATGTATAGGCGAATTTGTTGCCGTAACGGAAATGTATGGAGATTGCTGAAAATTTGTTGACGTTGACGCTGTTTGAACTTATGTATAGTGTTACATTGCTTGGTGTGTTCAGTACACGTGATAATAACTAGTTGAGTGCCACTTGCAGCTTATGATTGGCTAGTATTTGACGACATGACATGCTTCTTGACAAATTTGTTTACAAATCACCAAATTGACACGAATACTTGTTGTCAGTAATTGAAAATGTTTGTAAAACACTTGTGGAGTGGAAATTTAAAACAATGCATTCTGCGCCCGATTTGACTCCCATAGATTCAGGAGAAGGAGAAAAGTCTGTGCATAATATAAAAGTGTTTAAAAATATTTAACACAATTTTTTGCAAAAGTTTTATCTGAATAACTTTCTAAATAAGTAAAGCTTAAGTAAAGTCAGAAAAAATTATCAGTGTATCAGACGGTATGTATTGCTTTAATATCTTTTCGAGACAACTTACATTAGATACTGATTACGGTATACAACTTGTTATTTTATTTCACAGGTGAAATATTTTATACACAAGTGTTTCATATGAATCGGAATAAAATAGGAATAATAATAAGTTTGGAACAGTATTAGGTTAAGTCCCATTTCTAAGTAACAACACTGCAGTTTTCAATCAAATTTGGTGCATAATCTTTATGTTAAGTAATGCCAAACTTTTTCAACTTAAGTCTAATAGAATTTGCTCTTAAAAAAATAGTACTCGTGTTTCATTCTCTGTTTGTTTTCAAATATTGTGAATATTTGTTTCTAACCTGCTCGACCAGGCAAAGCTGCAATAGCGTCATGTATGTAATATTGCAATTTGCTACAAAATGGCTTAGCACACTTACTAAACAATAAAAAATCTATGAAACGTATTTGAGTTTTTTAACTGATTTATAAAATATTTACAGAAATTTTTTTAACTGAAGTGCGAATAAATATTGTGCTCTCAATAAAGCGGTTCTTTGCCACTACCGCAATGCAAAACTAAAGCTTCGAAAAACGTTTTCTTCGATCGTCTTTGCTTAGTCTAATGCCGTTAGTTTGAGGGGTTCGAAAAAGTTTGAAGAAATAAACAAAAAGACACAAGTTGTGGTAAGAAATAAATTGTGGCATAGTATGTACTGAAATTGAGAGTACTATTACGGACATTTGTACTATTGAGTAAAAGTCACCGTTGATAAGTTTGGGTTCAGCCAAATTGCACAAATTTCAATACCTCCTTGTAGTTAGTTTATGGCCGCTAATGATTTATTGATGAGGCTGACTGGTTAAACAAACCATGTTTAACATATAACTTACATTTTTAACAGCAAAACTTTTCGATGGCTTACTGCAACAAGTTTTCTACATTTGGTGAAATATAAAATTTACCAAATAATATTATTGCAGCTGCGGATGCTACTATTTCTAACCATACTTGCTTTAATTTATTGTTGATGGGGTGGCATACTTTAAAATTCGCAAAATGGCAAATTTACCTGTACAGATGCTTGCATATATACACGCGACATTACACAAGCCACACACAAGAAGATTTCAAGGTTTGTTCCCGAAAACAGAAAAAATAAATGAAGTCGTGCTAAATAAAATTTTTTTGTTTTCGTATATAACCTAGTCGGTACATGCAAAGGTCGAAAAGAAAACAAATGGTTTCAACGTGGGTGCAAACTACAGTAATGACTAATGAAAGAAGAAGAATTATTCGGCTTCGCACATTGTTCATGTAGAAATATGACAGTATAGATACTACTGTGGTCAAACTAAAAGGTGAATTTTCAGATCGGTAAATTTGGTAGTACTGTTAATGACATCTATGCTAAATTTCACGTATATTCATTAATATTTGAGATATGCGTCGTTTTGTGAGGCTCTAAAAGTGAATTCTTCGCTTTTCACTATGCCTGAGTTTATTGAACAAAGAAGTGCGAAAATGCAACATCTCATACTGCATTGGTTATTCGTGATCATTTCCCCACATTTTTAACTAATATCGTGCCGCAACCACCGCATTCGCCTGATTTACCATCGTGTGTCTTTTGGCTATTCAGCAAATTCACAGGACACCGTATTGACTCAATTGAGTATCTAAAATTCACCTTTCAATTTGATCACAGTAGTAAATCAAAGAAATATTTAATGTTAATTTGACTATTTAAAAGCTTGGTTTAGAAATGCATTGGAAGGATTCCCATATTGCCTTTTGCGACTTCTAACACTTGCCAACGAAGACACCGGTTACACCAAGCATTTTATGCTCTAGCCCTCGTAGTACTTTTACATATGTATATATTGTTACCAAAACTTTTTATTAAACCCGAATTTGGACGATATATGTGACAGAAAGAAAACTGGAAGTTCGAAAATCATTGTATTAGGTATATGTATGTGGCTAAGGGAGTATTGATTCGAATCAAAACTTTTTTGACAAAAGAGTAGATTATTATAAAGGAAACATTTTCTTCGAAATTCAATAATATAACTCACAGATTGGCTGATGTTTTCGGCAAGGAGGCAGCCATAAGCACTTGAGTGACTTGTATATTGGAAGGTGACAAAATCGGATATATTAAAAGTAAGTGGTTTTAGTCTGATTCCGCTCAATTCGACACGTCAATATGAAGACATCTGGGTTATGTTTTATACCCAATTTGGTTACAATCGGTCGAGTAGATACAGAGCTATAGATATCTACCCGAAAGTTGGCGACCGGCTAACAATCGTTTTTATAAAAAGTTGATTTTTCACGCTTTTGCTAGTTTTTTTACAAAAATATAGCTAGTGGGCGTAATTACTATTCACCTATTTTTGTTCTCTCGCAAGCACAGTAGAAATGATTCGTCCAGTTGATATGTTCAGTGCAAATTTGAGTAATATAGCTTGAATGGCTTGGGAGACATACATACAATAAACCTGTTAGGAAGGTCCTACCTGTTAGGTAGGTCCACGTACAATTATTAAAAATTTTCGAATCACATGTCCATGAATTCGACCTTACTTTTTTATCAAGGAACACGTGTACCAAGTTTCATCTAGATATCTTAATATTTACTTAAGTTATCGTTTGTACGGACGGGCCGGCAGACATTTCGATTTCAACTCATCTCATCGCTCTGTTCATTTATATATATATATATTTCGATTAGTTTTAAGTGATACAAACAACCGTTACTCTATTATACCCAATCACAACTTGTTGTAAGAGTATGAAAATTCTTCAGACCCTTCGAAAGTATAGAGTGCAATATGATAAATCTTTTTCATTTCGTTTATTTTTACGATTTAAGACGCTTCGCTAGTTTTAGGTTAGATATATCATAACAGTACATAAACTGTATACAACCTAATAGTGAATACTTGTAAATATTTGTAATGAAGTACATATATGTATAAACATATAACTGCATAATAGCGAAGAAGTGATAAAAATGATATGATACGGGAAGGCTTTGAAATCTCGGTATTACGAAAGTGTTTTAATTTTAACAATAAATTTTTTTTTAAAGTGCTACTTATCAGTTTCAGGATGAGCTAGAAATTTCCAATCACTCTTTATAAGAAAGTAGGAATACATTATACATTATTTGTAAGCAATAAGTAGTATAGTTACCATAAAAATTAGTTTGTTTTCTTTTAATAAATGGTAGTACGCCAAAAGCAATTCCGATGTTCCCGTCATGATTTAAGGCATATCATAGATGTGAAAAGTTTCCAAACCTGGCTCGAAAATTTTAATTCTATTTTCCTCATATTAAGGTTTATCAGGCTATTGGCTTTATATCTAAATCTGAAATAATCAACTCCTTAGAATTGTGACCAATTCACTAAATTCAAAATGCTCCTTAACAACGATAAAACACTCTTCGGTCATGGATTTCTTCTCTGCGGAAGGTGTTAATATAATTTACATAAAGTTCTGTATAATTGCTAAGATTTTTAACTGAAAATTGTATTTTCCTAAAGCGTCGACTCTCGGAAGCCCTAAAGCTAATGCTATCAAAATAATACTAACCTTTTCGCCGGCATAATGGAAATATTTATACTGGGAAACGGAACTACAACACTAATTAATAAAGTTTTGATTGCGATTCTACTACAATGCACCCAAACACGTGTATGTGTACGTATAAATTTCTGGGAAAATTCTCATTTTTCTTGACACATACACTTGAATACTTACAACTGATGTCCAACTTCTCGACCAATAAGTCGGCCAAATCCTTGCAGTAATGCTGAAAGTGGTCATTGTCATCCAATGACGGGTGCTACGACGTCATAGAGAATTCTTCGAGTAACGATGTGTGTGTGTGTGTGTAATTGACCCTTCGATCGCTGATGTAAAATTTTATTTCTCCTGTGAGACCTTCGATTTACACCTGTCGGCGAATGACTGAGCGGTAAGTACAGCATATTAAATAGAGAAACATAAAAAGAGATGAGCAAAGGTAAATAATTTCAACTATAACTAAGTAAAACTATTTGTAGTTGGCTGTATTATCTACGTGCAGACTTTTATGTTCATGTGAGTGTGGTGGAAGTACTTCTGGTGAGTGCTTGGCACATAGAGTCATATGCACACTTATACCTAGATATGTATGTACTTATATATAAGAAGGTATCACCCTAGCATGGTACACAAGCTTCTTTATTAATAACATTTTATGATGCGAAGTTTAATGGTTGATTTAAATTGCGAAGCTGCATTTTGTTGTATCGACATACTGGCGTGTACGTAATATTTGTATGTAAAGGTTTCCATGTTGTAAACGGTTCTTATTCAATGCAATACAACATTCGCCCACGAAAATGTGTTATCCAATTAAATGATGCTTATGTTACCAATTACTCACATTTTATACATTACGCTATAACATGACGTTGAGCTTAATTCAACAAGTGTTTTCATTGCACATACATATACACATTACTTACACACCTACATATGTAAGTCTCGGTGTATTTTATGAGGATTGCACTATGTTTTTGATGATAACCTTTGTTTGAATGAGTGCTCGTTGAAGGAATGATTTTCCACTAATTAAGCTCATTTTTCAGGTAGACATCAATGAAGTACTCAACACTTGCGATAAGTAATGACGACAATAATGAAGCATTAAATGATGCGTACCTAATTAGAATAAGGAATATTCAGTTTGAAGTTTTCGCACTTTAAATAATTATATTTTTCCACATGTGAAATGGCCGATTACGATGGAGCAGACGCTCCACTGCCCGATCATGAACAAGTTCGAATAGCAATTACCCGCCCGAAGAACAACAAAGCCGAGGGGGCCGATGGATTGCCGGCCGAGCTATTCAAACACGGCGGCGAAGAACTGGTAAGGAGTATGCATTACCTTCTTTGAAAAATGTGGTCGGACGAAAGCATGCCCAACGATTGGAATTAAACTGTGCTCTGCACAATCCACAAAAAGGGAGTCCCCATAATCTCCGCCAACTACCGTCAACAAACTGATTGGGCCTTATCAGTGTGGCTTTAGACCTAGCAAATCAACAACTGACCAGATATTCACCATGCGCCAAATCTTGGAAAAGTCCCGTGAAAGGAGAATCGACACACACCACCTCTTCGTCGGTTTCAAAACTGCTTTCGTCAGCACAAAAAGGAGCTGCCTTTATGCCGCGATGTCTGAATTTGGTATCCCTTCAAAACAAATACGGCTATGTAAACTGACGTTGAGCAACACCAAAAGCTCCGTCAGGATCAGGAAGGACCTTTCCGAACCGTTCGGTACCAAACGAGGTTTCAGATAAGGCGACTTCATATCGTGCAACTTCTTAAATCTGCTGCTGGAGAAATTAGGTCGAACTGCAGAACTTAATCGAGCAGATACAATATTTTATAAGAGTGTACAGCTGCTGGCGTATGCCGATGATATTGATATCATCGGCCTCAACACCCGCGCTGTTAGTTCTGCTTTCTCTAGACTGAACAAGGAAGCAAAGAAAATGGGTCTGGCAGTGAACGAGGGCAAGACGAAATGTCTCCTGTCATCAAACGAACAGTCATCGCACTCGCGACTTGGAACTCACGTCACTGTTGACAGTCATAACTTTGAAGTTGTCGATAGTTTCGTATATTTATTTATTCATTTATTCATTTATGAACGCCAATCGGCAATATACAGTAAAAAGGAATAATAATGTTATTATTAATATTAATATTGCAAGAATAAATTAAGTCGCTATATCAGAGAAAATGAAATATAATACAAAGAATTTAAAAAAATGCAATCCGAGTTTTAGCTATTGTGGCGGTCGTACAGATGTCTTCTCAGGTTAAAGTTGAAGGAATGGATGGAACCTCCGAAGAACTGGATCTGAGGAGTCATGTCATTGACGTAATTAGCTATCCTGTTACTGGGACCATGTATGACATAATTTTTAGTTGATTTGGTTGTTCTAATAAAGCGGTTGCGCCTGAGACTTGGGCCGTCTGTGATCATTTTAAAGCTGTCTTGTACCTCCGGAGCATCGATGAGACCATTCATTACTTTATAAAAGAACATTAAGTCCGCCAGTTTACGCCGAATCAAAAGAGGGTTAATCAGGAACTGCTTCATTGCATCCTCCACTGCTGCTGTTGATGTTTGCCGAGTTATAAAGAATGACAGTGACTTGCAGAATTTTTTCTGAATTTTTTCAAGTCTATTGACTTGAATATCAGTAAATGGTGACCATATTACCGTCCCATATTCTAAGATGGGAAGAACTAGCGTCGTAAAGAGTTTAACCAGAGTGGACGCATTACTGAAGTCTTTAGCTGCTCTAATGATAAGTCCAAGCACTTTGTAAGCCTGTAAGGCGATTTTATCAATGTGTTTGTTGAAAGTTAACTTATTATCTATATTTATCCCGAGATCTTTAGTTTCGATGACTTCCTGAAGTTTTTGACCGTTTATTGTGTAGTTCATGACTTCAAGTGAGCGTGCTCTTGAGAAGGACATTACAGCGCACTTAGTGATATTTAAGTATAATTTATTGGTATTACACCAGGTGTTTAGAGTATCTAAGTCATGCTGCAAACCGATTTTATCTTGTTCATCATGTATCGTCCTGAAGATTTTAAGGTCGTCCGCGTACAGCAAGTATTCCGACTTGAAATGTTTACCAATATCATTAACAAATATATTGAATAACAAAGGACCTAGATGTGAACCTTGAGGGACTCCAGACAGCACATCGTATTCTTTTGACAGATGACCATCAACTCTGACCTGGAGATGTCTGTTAACTAGGTAAGAATGGAACCATTTGAGTGCCGTGCCGTTTACACCATAGTTTTTTAGCTTCATCAATAATGTATCATGGTCAACTTTGTCGAATGCCTTACTGAAGTCAGTGTACACTGCATGAACACTAGTACCAGCATTCATAGACTCAAGTATGTAATTAATATAAACAAACAGATTGGTTGTTGTGGATCTTCTGCCAACAAACCCATGCTGACGGGTGATGATAATATCCTTGAATGACGCTGCCAGTTGTGCTAAGACTACTTTTTCAAAGAGCTTTGCTAGTGACGATTGGATGCAAATTGGACGGTAGTTTTTGACATCAGATCTATGTCCAGATTTGTGTATTGGACAGACGTATGATTTTTTCCAACATGTTGGGAAAATTCCTTGTGATAGCGATTTACTAAATATATTGGCTCACAGAGTCCTACCGCACAGAGTCCTACCGCACAACCTCGAAGGAAAATATTTGGTAGTCCATCGGGGCCTGCGCCTTTATTTATATCAAGTAATGTTAGCTGTTTGAAGACGACGTCAAAGGTAGCATCCATGTCGGATAAGTTGCAGTTTGTTCCGAAATTGCCGTCATGATTAGTTGGAGCTGCATGTACGGCCTCTGAATCTTGTGTGTATTCAGCATCAGAGGATGTATAGGTACCCTCAAAGAAAGATGCAAATAAGTTACTAATATCTTCTCCAGTGTTCGCTGTTGAATTGTTCCAATGTACTTTCGCCGGTATCTCTGTATTATTTTTTTTCTTGTTCTTGATGAATTTCCAGAAGGCTTGGGTGTCTGTCTTGATGGAGTCTTCCACCTGGATCACATAATTCTGGTAACATCTAGCATCTTTGGGAACTAGTATTGACACCACCAACAATGAAATCCAACGCAGTGTAACTCTTGCCAACAAGACTCTCGGCGAACAAAAACCAAACTCTATAAGCCATAATAATTCACGTCTTGCTATATGGTGCAAAGGTCTGGACGATGACAACAACCGATGAGTCGACGTTGCGAGTTTTCGAGAGAAAGGTTCTGCGAAATTTTATGGTCCTTTGCGCGTTGGCCACGGCGAATATCGCATTCGGTGGAACCATGAGCCGTATGAGGTATATGACGACATTGACATAGTTCAACGAATTAAAAGACAGCGGTTACGCTATCTAGATCACGTTGTACGAATGGACGAAAACACTCCAGCTCTGAAAGTATTCTACGCAGTACCCGCCGGGGGAAGTAGAGGAAGAGGAAGACCTCCACTTCGTTCGAAGGATCAGGTGGAGAAGGACCTGGCGTCGCTTGGAATATCCAATTGGTGCCACGTAGCGAAAATAGGAAACGACTGGCACGCTGCTGTTAACTCGGCTATAATCGCGTAAGCGGTGTCTACGCCAGTATAGAATAAGTAGAAGAAATTTAGTAGTACATCTTCATATAATTTTGCTAAAATATCTTACTTATAGGCCAATATATACAGCATTTGTAACGCCATGGTAGTGTATAAAATGCATTAGGCGATTTTTACGATGAGTGAAATTATGCAAAAAAGAAGTTTCGCTAAATTTTT
Source organism: Bactrocera neohumeralis (assembly GCF_024586455.1). Classification (NCBI taxonomy): domain Eukaryota; kingdom Metazoa; phylum Arthropoda; class Insecta; order Diptera; family Tephritidae; genus Bactrocera; species Bactrocera neohumeralis. The sequence goes on along the minus strand of NC_065923.1, from coordinate 44,751,941 downwards.
TGTGCGAAATCAAAGATATTTTGGCTGGTACAAATTATTCCAAGCGAGTCAAAAATGCATTGACGACGAACCATTACAGCCATTAACAACACACAATGATGGTCACAACGTCAATAAAATAAAGTAATTGTTGCTTGAGAATCGTGGACTCATAGTCTGTGATCTTACTGGGAACGTTGGAATATCGGAATGATCAGTGAAAACCATTTTGAAATTCACAAAATTTTTTCGAAAAACGGCGTCGCGTTAACATCTGTGAAACAAGGCTTTCCGACTACCATGATGTCATGAAACCTATTATTACTGGCGATCAGTCTTGCATTAATGCGTCCGACCCAGACGATCAATTGGCCGAATATCGTGGCAAAGCCGAGCAGAAAAAACTACGTCAATGCAAGTCAAGGATATGTTGACAGCAATTCGTTAAAAGAGACCGGAAGATAGAATTAAAAATTTTGGTTATATATGGTTGGTTTAATTGGTTAAAGCCTTTTTTTTGTTTGAATTCTCACCGTAATGTGGAAATTGCGGAATATTTATTACCTACCAAATTTGGTTAAAGCCTGTTGAGTAGTTGTCGAGGTATTGTATGTCTCTGGCGAATTTATTTATAGATTTATCACATTTTAATAATTGTTAACAAAGCCATTATATTGGGTTTTAATCGGATGTCACGCATTTTCACAGTGTACGTAATGATAATAAGATGTGCCATCGGAGAAACTTGTTGTTGTTGCTTGGTGTGTGCAAGAGATACGTATATTGAACTTTTTAGAGGGCTCGGTCACCGAGTCCTCTTTACAGCATATTATATAAGAAGCAAAAATTTATCGAAAATGGCTTATCCAAAAAGTGACTCTAAATATTAAGTCATTAGGAATTTCACAATTTCACTTCATCCGAAAAAAATTACTACTGGGAATGATGCAGACTTTAGAAAGATGTATCGTAAAGTAGTAAGTTTTCGAATAATAAAGATTTCCGCTGGAATAGCGCCCGCTATTTGAGGAACATGCCAAGGATGGCGATGATGACATGCTGCGGCGCTCATTAGGCGAGGTAGCAAAAAGGCTACCCAAGATAAGATAACATAAGTAGCCTTAGTTTTTCTCTAAGGAGGTTGATTACATATTTACACCTGCTGAGGTTATGACCTTCCATTAGTGGCTTGGCATGAAGCATGCCTTAGCTCCTTCTTCTTTCCGGAGCAGCTCCCCTATAGTATTGACTACCCAAACCGCGAAACTGTAAAGCGAGCAAATAACGCCACAGAAGCCTTCCGTCTCTAAAAGCTGTAATCACCCCCGGGTAGAGGAACTGCGTGACCATAATGGGTGCACTCGTTACTGCTATTTAAGCTGCATTTATTTAAAAGAATAATAAGAGCAGTACGTGTAACTCTAATTGTAGCTACTTTGATATTTTATGTATCAAAACATACTTACTCATATACATACATATATGATTAGTTAATTTTATTTGTATTATATCAGCGTTCTTATTTTTTGCGATTTGTAATAATAGTGGAAAATCATACTATTATTGTATTTAATAGTATTTTCTAAATGTGAACTATTCTGTATTACTACTTTCCCTGCCTCAACATTTCACGCACACTTAGTCTGAAACACCAACTTACAAAGCAAACACTTGTTTCATTGCTGATTTCCTCATACACAGTCAATGTGTTTATCTCTCAATTGCATTTAAATAATTAGCACTTCAAAAAGAACTAACTAAAGACACTAATAAAAGAGTTTTTAGAAATATTAACAGAAGAGCGAAGCGGCACACTCGTTCGTGCTTATAATTTAATTTAATTCGGTGAGTAGCGCTTTTCATACGCACGGCTAACTGAAATCATTATTCTAGGTCCTTTAACATCGCACACGAGTCTCACTTCTTCTACGTGCTCATCCGTTACAGTAAGCGTTCTAATATGTACTAAAAGTACCTTAGAAAATTATCGTTGCTTAAACCACGAAAAACTCGCATTCATATTGCATATCCATGCGATACTTATTAATGTGTGTGCTTGCTAGCGAATGTTTATGCTTCAATTGGATGCTATGTTTGAATATTGCACTACATCAGTTATGCTGCTTGTCGTCAGGATCCACTGTGCCGAAAGCAGATGAAACAGTTTCGTGATGAGGAGCTTAATTCGCGGCTCAGCTCTGTACATTTCCAAATAAATACGGTGCTCTCCCGCAGACATTGTAGTTTTAGTACTTTACAGGCAGTCATAACTTATCTGAAAGTTTGGGTAGGAAAAATAAAAATGAGAGAGAGCATACATTTCAATTAGCCTATGACTATGATTCCTACCCTATTGAACAAAGCTCTCGTTCTGCAGGAAGTACCTCAAATTCAGTAAAGGTTTTATCACTTTGATTGCGTTACTCAGTTAACATATTATTTTATTTGTACTCAGCACAATACCTTTACTACATTAACATTTTAGAACATTGTAATCGTTTTTTAAGGCACAGTCGAAATCGGTCAAAGAGAACTGTTATGAGAAAAGAAGAAAGAGAGTGTAGACTTTAGTTACAATGTTTTGTAACATTCTCAAAGTATGTGAAGGAGGAGTAGTATAGGAAGGAGAGCACAAAAGAACATTTGAGTTATATTGAACAGTAGCGCAGCATCCACATGATGTTCTTTTACCATAATTGTCTTTTAGTAAAATCACAGTACAAGATGGTAAGAGAAATAGCAGAACGTACATTAAAGTATTTTTAGCAGCTGCTAAACATTTACAAGATAGGGTCATTTTGTCAATACATTTCTGTCATTCATTAACATTAACATAAACTGGGCAAGGAGTAAATTGTCCTAGGCAATACTCTTTAGAATCCACAGAAAATAACAGTAACATAATATGTAAATTGTACAGTTTCCACAGCATGTTCTTTCAGGATAAACCAAACGTTCACTAATAGCGTAAGTTCGTAAAAATGGCAAATGAATATGACGAAATCGTAAATTTTGGTTATTTTACATAAAATTAAGAGCATCCAATGGACGTTTTTAACAATTTTTTTAGTATCTGTTTGAGATCACCATATAGTCGAATTATTACCACTCAAAATCGGTAAAAGTACTCGCATTTTACCCTCTCAATAAGAGTGCAACTAGCTCAATAAGAGTATGAGCTCGTGAAAATAATAACATGCGTATTGCTATATTATCGTTAAAAGTGTGACAGTAATAGAGCTATAATACACATATGTATGTTAGCATTCTCATAAGAAATTGTACAGCATATCCAAAATTGTGGAATTTTTACAAAACTTGCATTTTTTAGTGAGAGAATTGGGAGAGCGCGTAAATTTCGATAAGGTATTGCTACTTCATTATCTACATCACTAACAGTAAGCCTTAGCAATCAAAGCGTTATACATTGAAAGTCATTTGAGATAAATAGTATAAAATATGCAACCCTGATACAACAACATTCCTCTCCAATTCACCAAAGCTAACCACTTCGGGCGATTGAATTTTACAGCCAGGCTAATTTTTGACTATACAATTTTTCGTAGGATAACAGCTCACAGTAGCTAAACATATAACAAAAGTTTCGTGACCGTCCTTCTTGATTTCCATACCGCTTACTACAGCTTATCCTGGTAAGGCTGTAACCGTTGTTGTTTGACCCATTATTCGTCAGCATCCTCTGCAGAAATGCAGCGACAGCGATTTGGTGGTATTTGCTAAGTTCAGTTTCTTAAATATTATTTAAAATAATATATCATTACCGCTAAATATGTACATAATTTCTTTATATTTTATTTTATATGCACATATGTACTATATGTACCATTAACAGTTCATAAAAGCAGAATGCCCAAATACCTATTTAACGTTATTGCTCATTCTTATGTAAAGTAGTTATTAAGAAAAAGAGAGCTGTAAAAATTGGGACTTTAAAATTGTAATAGACTGCTTACATATTAAGCTTAGTACTTAGTACATGATAAATGAGACTAGCAAATGTACACAGGCAAACATACAAATAATTGTGTGAACGAAACTTACTAGGCGCATAGGTTTACTAAGCAGCCATAACAAAACAAATACAATCATAAGGGGGCACTCAATGCAAATATAATTATTGACTGCACTGAGGTGAATGACTTTAAATACATGACCTTGAATATTTTAGAAAAAAGTAATATGATAAATATTACTAAAGAATGCAGTAATCCTCAATCGTTGACCCAGTAAAGTTCAAATTAAATAAAACAAGGAAGGAAGAGCTAAGTTACTTACTTGGATAATGGCAAGGATTAAAACCAAGCAAGTACCTTCAGGTAAAATATTCGTTATCCAGGGGCTTGAACAGTTTTAGTTAGACCCTGATAATTTCTAGTCATAAGGTGTCATCCCCTGAAAACATTATTCGATCAAGGTTTTATCCCGTAATATTGATTGCTTCTCGATTTGAACTCACGAGATATTTGTTTTCACCTAAAAATGGGTGGTACCTCGTCCATCGTCCAACTTTGACCCCGTCTCCATTAAAACCCTGTTTGGTGTAGGAAAATATAAAATCTAAGTATATGTATAATTTGTTGCCCTAAAAATCTGCAAAAATTGGATATATTAATGTTTTCGGTGTTAAAAAAAAAAATTCAAAAAACGTTTTATACCTTTTCTCATTTTCCATCCTTAAAATAAATTAAATAAAGAAATTTCAAATCGGCAGTAAATGTAAATTAAAAATATATATGTATGTGTATTTGTTTGTTTATTTTGAATCACAGTAGAATAAAGCTGCAAAAGAAAACGCATACATAAATGTATGCCTTTTTTGATAGTTCCAAAATTCAGTAAATAAATTTTGAGTTGGCATTTTATTCATAAGGGAATTTTAAAAAGACCGTTATAAAAATTTAAATAAAATTCTTAATTTCTGTGATAGTACATTCAATATCATAATGTATGCAACCCGAATTCTTTTGCATGACCACCACGGGCGCGCTTGCAGATGTCCAGACGCTGAACCCAATTTTCGGCCGATGCCGCTGCAATTTCACATTCGATATTCGTACGAAGTTCCTCAATCGTCACTAGCTTATTGGCATAAACCATAGACTTAACGTAGCCCCACAGGAAGTAGTCTAACGGCGTCAAATCGCAAGACCGAGGCGGTCAATTGACTATGCCATTTCGTTAGATAACACGTTCACCAAACTTGGTTTTCAATCAATCGATTATGAATTCGCTGTGTGGCTTGTGACGCCATCCTGTTGAAACCACATATTTTCCAAGTTCAATTCATCAAATTCTTACCAAAAATATTTAGATATCATTGAACGGTAGCTATTCCCATTCTCAGTAACGTGACGGTCTTGATCATAATGGAAGAAATACGGCCTAATGACGTCGCCGGCCCATAACCGCACCAAACCGTAATTTTTGCAAGATGCAATGGTGACTAATGAAGTACATACGTGCTTTCATAAGAATAAAGAATTTCATTTATATCTCAAACTTATTATTATAAAAAAATTGTTGCGCTCTTTTTGAAAAACCCGCTCTTAAAGTTGAGGCCACTGACTCCGAATTAAATTTTAATAATTTCGACTCGCTGTTGGATCGTTTGTCTTTCCGTGATGAAATGGCAAACCTTATTGAAGGGAAATATTCAAATTGCGGGAAAAATATGGCGTGGTTTGCTGTTCCTATCGGTCTAATTTTTTAGCCCCCTTTTGAAAACCCTTTATTGTTAAAATTTTTTAAAACTCTCATTAATGACTGACAAGGCAGAAGCAGTTCTAATGGTGTTGTTATTTAAGTATTTCATTTTAGTTTGCTGTAAATCACAAGTTTCAAGGTAAAAGGACTTATGATGAAA